>NW_007245787.1:235522-310883 GCF_000164805.1 Carlito syrichta | reverse complement strand
CTAGAAGGACACCCACAGACTCAAAGTAAGAGGATGGGAAACAAACTTTCAGGCGAATGGATTACAAAAGAAAGAAGGACTAGCGATCTTAACTTCAGACAAAATACCCTTCAAGCTATTAAAAATAAAAAAAAAATACAGAAGGCCACTACATAATGATAAAAGGCTCAATCCATCAACAAGAAATATCTATCCTAAACATATATGCACCCAACATAGGTGCACCAACTTTCATAAAGAACTTCTAGGAAAACTAAAGAAAGATATTAACTCTAACACCATCATAACTGGAGACTTTAATACTCCACTCACAAGCCTAGACAGATCATCAGGACAAAAAATCAGCAAGGAGATCTAGAACCTCAATGTGACTTTGGACCAAATGGACTTAATTGATACCTACAGAACACTCCATCCAAAGACCACAGAATGTACATTCTACTCATCACCTCATGGAACATCGACCACGTAATTGGCCATAAATCAAGCATAAGCAAATTTAAAAGGACCGAAATTCTACCATGCACTTTCTTGGACCACAGTGAAATAAAAATAAACATTTACACCAAAAAGTTCCCCCAAAACCCACAAAGACATGGACACTAAACAGCATGATGCTAAACAACTCCTGGGTCAATGATGAAATCAAAACAGAGATCAAAAGATACCTGGAAACAAATGAAAATGAAGAAACATCTTACTAAAATCTCTGGGACGCCTTGAAAGCTGTAGTAAGAGGGGTATTTATATTCCTACAAACACACATGAAGAAAATGGAAGGAACACAAATTAACAACCTAACAAGCCACCTAAAGAAGCTGGAAAAGCAAGACCACGAAAACCCTAATTTCGGCAGAAGAATCCAGATCACCAAAATAAAAGCCCCAAATCCAGGACATAGAAGACAAAAAGATAATACAAAAAAGTGAATGAAACAAAAATCTGGTTCTTCGAAAGGATACACAAGATCGCTGGTCCCCTAGCTAGACTGACCAAGAAAAAATGAGAAAAAAACCAAATAAGCACAATCAGAAACACAAAAGATGAAGTCACATCTGACCCTGAAGAAATACAAAAGATCATTAGAGACTACTACATACACTTGTATGGAAACAAACTTGAAAACCTTAAGGAAATGGAGGACTTTCTGACATCACACAACCTACCTAGATTGGAACAGGAAGAAATTGATACCCTAAATAGACCAATAACAATCAAAGAAATAGACTATATAATAAGAAAACTTCCTACAAAAAAAGCCCTGGTCCAGATGGCTTTCCAGCAGAATTCTACAAGACATTTAAGGAGGAGCTGATACCAATCCTACTGAAGGTATTCCAGACGATTGAAAAAGATGGAACTCTCCCCAAATCATTTTATGAAGCCAACATCACATTTATACCCAAGCCAGGTAAAGATCCAACAAAGAAAGAGAACTACAGGCCAATATCTTTGATGAAAATAGACGCTAAAATTCTCAACAAGATCCTAGCAAACCGAATTCAGCAATACATCTCAAAAATCATCCATCATGACCAAGTAGACTTCATTTGGGATGCAAGGCTGGTTCAACATTCGTAAAACCGTAAATGTAATTAAATACATCAACAGATGTCAAAACAAAAACCACATGATTATATCATTAGATGCAGAAAAAGCTTTTGATAAAATCCAGCACCCCTTCTTGAAAAAAACCCTTGAACATCTAGGCATACAGGGAACATACCTCAAAATAGTAAAAGTTATCTACGAGAAACCCACAGCCAGCATACTCCTAAATGGACAAAAATTGGAACCATTTCCCCTGAAAACTGGAACAAGACAAGGATGCCCACTCTCACCCCTCCTGTTCAACATAGCATTGGAAGTCCTGGCTTGAGCAGTCAGAGAAGAGGAGGCAATCAGGGGTATCCAAATAGGAAAAGAGGAAGTCAAGTTATCTCTCTTTGCAGATGATATGATTGTGTGCCTTGAAAACCCAAGAGAATCTGTCAAAAAACCTCCTTACACTGATAAAGGCCTTTGGCAAAGTCTCAGGATACAAAATAAGTGTACAAAAGACAACAATTGCATTTCTCTACACCAATAATAAACAAACAGAAACCCAAATGAAAAATACAATTCCATTCACAATAGCCACAAAAAATATGAAGTACCTTGGCATCTTCCTAACCAGAGATGTGAAAGACCTTTACAATGAAAATTACAAAACACTGCTCAAAGAAATCAAGGATGACACAAACAAGTGGAAAAATATCCCATGCTCATGGATTGGACGAATCAACACTGTGAAGATGTCCATCTTACTTAAAGTAATCTACAGATTCAATGAAATACCCATCAAATTACCAGCAACATTCTTCTCAGACCTAGAAAAGACAACACAGGAATTCATATGGAAACACAAACATTGAAGAATAGCCAAAACAATCCTCAGCAAAAAAAAACAAAGCAGGTGGAATCACATTACCAGACTTCAAACTTTACTATGAAGCTACAATCATCAAAACAGCTTGGTATTGGTATAGGAACAGGCATATAGATCAATGGAATAGAATTGTGATTCCAGAAGCAAAACCTCAATTTCTCAACCAACTCATCTTTGACCAGGCCTCCACCACCTACCACTGGGGAGAGGAGAACCTATTCAGTAAATGGTGCTGGGAAAACTGGCTGACCACATGCAGAAGATTGAAACAGGACCCCTATCTATCCCCATGCACAGAGGTTAACTCCAAATGGATCTGAGACCTAAATGTAAAACCTCAAACCATAAGAACCTTAGAAAAGGGAAGGAAATACCCTCATGGAAATCGGAACTGGCATCCAATTCCTGAACAAAAACTGAAACCCACAGGTCACAAGAGAGAAGATAGACAAGTGGGACCTTATTAAACTGACAAGCTTCTACAAGGTCAAAGAAACCATCAAGAGAGCAGCGAGACAGCCTACAGACTGGGAAAAAGTATTTGCCAACATCAGGTCTGACAAAGGCTTAACATCCTGGATCTACAAGGAACTAAAACGTGCTGAAAAGGAAAAAACAAACAACCCCATTATAAAATGGGCCAAAGAGATGAACAGACACTTCACAAAAGAGGACATCTGAGCAGCCAACAAACACATGAAGAAATGTTCAACCTCACTAATCATCAGGGAGATGCAAATCAAAACCACACTGAGATACCACCTAACTCCAGTCAGAATGGCAATTATCAACAAATCAAAAAATAGCAGCTGCTGGAGAGGGTGTGGCGAAAAGGGAACACTTCTACACTGTTGGTGGGAGTGTAAACTAGTGCAACCTCTGTGGAAAGCAGTGTGGCGATTCCTAAAAGCTCTAAATATCAACCTCCCATATGACCCCGCAATCGCCCTACTGGGAATATGCCCTGAAGACCTCAAATCACTCTATAAAAAAGATACCTGCACACGTATGTTTATCGCAGTGTTTTTCACAATAGCAAGAAACTGGAAACAATCATGCTGCCCATTAAAAAAGGACTGGATTTTAAAAATGTGGTACATATACACGATGGAATACTACGCAGCCATGAAAAAGAACAAAATCATGAATTTCGCAGCAACCTGGATGGAACTAGAGTCTATAATACTGAGTGACCTCTCACAGAAACAAAGATCCGAGTATCACATGTTCTCACTCATATAATGGACCTTGAACATCCAATGTAATACTATAAGAAAATGACTGGTGGTACTGGAAAACTATGGGGGGTGAGGGAGATGGGATTAACAGTAGCAAATATCTGTCTGGGGATGGGGAAACACCTCTTATCAACAGGGTGTCTGAATGAAACGTAATTGTATACCTAACCCTTAACTGTACCCCACAAAACCATAATAAAAAATATTGATTATGAAAAAAAAAAACTGTTTTGAACAGTCTCTACCTGAGTGTTCCAAAGGCACAAGTCATTTCATCATTTCTGAAATAGAACTCATCATTTCCTTCCTCCAACCTTCTTTTTCTCCTATCTCCTACCCAACCCTCTCTCCTGTATTCTGTTTCTAAATGAGTGACACCATCACCTACTCAGTTGACTCAGCCAATGTTGGAAATTATGTTTGACTTATCTTTTTTATCCCCCAATGCATATTCCTTTTCTTTTTGGCTTGTAGTCTTGCTTTCTTTCTCCTCTCCATTTGCTTTGGCTCCCATTGTCTATCAGTGACAGTATTATCAAAGTTACTTAATTGGCCTTCAGCATCTACTCTTGACCTTGACCTCTGGCTCATTTTTTGCTTGACCACTAATGTTGTCTTTCTCACATCACATTTATTCATGTCACTTCCTGGACTCCCCAATGACTTTAACATGCTATGCAAGGTCTGTTTTAGCCCCTTATTGCCTCTTAGCTTCCTCCTCCATCATTGCCCCCACAGGAGCTCTTGGTTCTAGCCATGCTGTGTCACTCTCTGTTACTCAAGTGCAAGGGACCCTCTCTAGTCATATGCCTTTGCCCATCATGCCCTCCTGTGTAGGGACCTCTTCTCTTCTTTCTTGCCTCACTCACTTCTGCTTAGACTCAACTCAGATGTCATCTCTGCCAGAAAAACTACCTTTGGCCATCTGTCCTCTCCCATAGTCTTGATTAGTTACCCTTCTTCTGTGTTCCCACTAAGTGTTTTCCACTTAGACTACATGTGCTTTGAGGACAAAGACAGTGTCTCCCTGTTGAACTAACAACCTCTAGATGCTCAAAAAATGTTGATTGAATGAAAAATTATTTTTTTTCTTTCAGCTCCACCACTACAAACTTGATTTCCTTAAAGTCTTAGGAATTTTTTAATCATTAAATCTAATAGTCTATGCAACCTTTTCATCTTCCTTTTTCTTTCAGTAACATTTGATTATTCTTCTTTCTTGAATGCTCTTTTTTGGCTTCTATGGCATAACATTTTCTGCTTCTTTTCTCTGGAAATTATTTTCCTATCCTCATGATAAGTTTCTTGCTGTCCTTTTACTCCCCCCCCCCCAGCTATCTTGGTGGACCTCCAGATGTTGATCTTGGTCTGACCACACCTCCAGATGTTGACCATGGCCTTTCTCTCTTTGCTCTACAGTCTGACTAGGTTATGGCAGTCACAGCCAGGATTTCAACCACCACTCTATAATGTTAGTATTGATTTGGAATCATTATAGAGGTATTTCTAACTTCCCTACCATTTGGAAACTTTAACTTTTTAAATCTTGATGAATACAAGGCCAGTGGTACCTCTGATGTGCAGTAGTATTGGGAAAGTGAACTGGTTTTGGAAGTTAAATTTAATTTTTATTCAATTTGAATTTTAAATGCCAACAAGGCATTCAGTTAGAAGGTCCTAGAAGTATCTGAAAAGTAATAGAGTCACAGAATTCTACATATAGAGAAACTTTAGAGTTATGTGGTCCAGCTTCTTTCCCAAGACAAAATTATAGATATTCTTGAGGTTTTAGAGAACAATATAACAACACTCTCTTCCTCATTTGAGTTTGGATTCATTTGAGTAGACAGATGGAGATTGAAATATTATCTGATACAGCTGATAGGAGACTGTGGCTTATGATCAGTGACCAAGAGAGGTACTTCATTCTTTTATTCCTGAATCAGATGCACTCATCCCTCAGTCACTGCACAGCTGCTGAGAGCATACCAGGATGCATGCATCTTACATTCAGATTAGGGCAGGTGGAGCAGGAGTTGAGTTGCAGGTCTGGTTCCTTCTCCCACATTTCCCAATCAGGCATGTCCCGCCTCTTCTCCAGGGATGGAGAGAGAAGCCCAGAGTGCAACTGAAGTGTTTTCAGGTGGAGATATGAGACCAAGAGAATGAAGCATCTCCATTAACAGTAATGTTTATCCAGCATCTGGTTTAGTGTCTAGTGCTTTCTGTCCTGGAGAGTCTGTTGACTTTGGGATGCATTCTGTTTCAAAAAGATTAAATAATTAAAAAGTTGTTCCTCACATCAAAGCAGAGAAGGTTGCCTCCCTGGTATTTTTTGTCCTTAGTTCCTTCTGCTGCATCCACAAGGAATAAAGCCAATTTGTCTATTATTCAAGCATAGCTATCACTGTATTTTCTAGTTCTTTAGTGATTACTCTTCTTAGTTCACTCAATTGTTTGTTCTTCTGTGATAATTTCAACCTTCCCTGTTCCCACCCTTGCCACTCTCTTGGCTGTCATCTGCTAAGAATTCCCTATGTAGGTCCTCATATAATGAGTTGGGCCATGTTTTCTCCCTCACTCTGAGTAGTCCCACCCTCTGAAGGGCAGGGAGCTCTCCAGATAATAGCTTGCCTGGATCTTTTCATACCCTTATTGAAAGCTCCCTCCTTATCCTGGTTCTGGGGTTTCCCTTTAAGTAGCAATGTGAGAGAAAACTACATAAAAACAATGTGAATATGTTGGATCAGAATCAGTGGGAAAAGCAGCAATCCAGGGGGTCTCTTGAGCACCCAGGTTGAAATTAATTTTTTAATGTGGAAAGCACTTTCTGTGATGTAGAGACACCCAGATCACTTAATGCTCTGCACCAGATATGGTATCCTCATAGCCTGAGGATTTTCTTGTGATGCTGTTTGCAACAAGAAGGAATTCTTTGCCAGAGCAATCAGGAGTGGAGAATGCACCGTGCTGAGACATTTAACTGCAGGATCTGATTCCCACTATGTTCTCGGCTACCAATACTATTACTGTTGTGGTTAAAAGAATGTATAGCATTGTACATTTCTACTCTCTTCCCCTTTGCTTTGTTTTTCTCTTTTCTCTGCAATTTGGCTGATCTGTTTAAGTTTTTCTGTATTTTCTAGTTTATCTTCTATTTTTGTTACTAATCTTTGTGCCCCTCTGTTTCTTTTATACATGGCTTTCTCCTCCAATTAGTACTTCACACTCAGCTGTATCTAGAACTAGAAATAAATACTTCAGGTGTGATCTGATTAGTGCAGCATCCAGGGAAAGTATCAACGCTCCTAAAGTAGACATTCATGTAGCCTATTCTTATCCCACATGGAAACTGTGGTAGCTAGACTTACGATTAACTTGCAATAGATAGTGAAAACTTTATGGCTGTATGGACCTTTCTGTGATCTGACATGAATTGTACCTTCTTCAGCATGAAATCTTTCTGGAAACTCAGTCTCAGTGACAATACCCCCGCACAGTTTTTTGTCACCTCTTTGACCATTCTTTTTAAGACTCCTTTAGGGATAAATGTCCCATTGACTTCTTATATGATGGTGCTTGTAAGGACTCTGTCATCACGTCTCTGTTCTTCTCACTCCACCCTCAATCTCTGGGTGATTCAGATACATGCTTTAGGCTGTATACTGTTTACTCATGGCTCCCAAACTATATATCTCCATCCAGCTTTCTCTTCTGAGACCCAAGCCATTATGTCAATGTCTTTTAGGTTAACTCTACTTGAACGGTTCACTGCATCTACCACCTAGCATGTCCAACTTAAAAACATAACTTCTTTGCCTCTCTTATGGGAATACTACCACTCCACTGTATTTATGGCCTTTTTTGGTAAATGCCATCATCACTTATCTTCCATATTAGAACTGTGGGAGTCACCCTAGACTTCTCCTTTTCTTTTTATTCTCCACATTCAGTTAGCGATTAGCAAATGATACTCATTCAAGATGCATTTTCACACAGGAATAAACGTCAAGTGGGATTCATATTATTTCAAATTTTGTCATATGTGAGGCTAATATTTATATTGCACTATTTTAAATCTACATAATTTAAATTTGTGTAAAAATACCATCTATACTACCCTAAGAATTATGCTAAGATTTTCTCTGTAAGTCATATTATGCAATCATCCCCAAATCTTTGTGAATTCGGTAATTTTTTCTATTTAGTAAATGAAGGAAATGATGCTTTAGGAAGTGGGTCAAATCACAGTGGTAGGGTTGAGTTTGGCCTACAGTATAAGCCCTTTCTGCTTTGTAGAGCATGTGAATATTCCCTAATATTTGAATGAAAATAAACGTCCTTTACAACATGTCCATGTACTGCATATTCCCACCCATTTAACCAGTAAATTTTATCTGAATCAACAAATTCAGTTCTAATATCCTCCTGACTTCTGTTCCTTGGTTAGATAAGAGTGTTAGAGGTATCTCACAGCCCAAGTGTCCAAGAAGAGCACTGAACTGGAGTCTACACTGGCAGCTGTGACTGTGCTCACTGCCCACATGGACTCAGTCACTTGAAGGCAGGAGACTCCACAGTTTCTGAGCCCAACTTGGGCACAAGGAGCACGGCCCTAAGTTAGGTCTCTTGATGGTCAGCTGCCATGACTTTCTGATGGCACCCGTTAGAGAGCCTGTCCCATCTTAGAAAGGTCTGCATGGGAATATCACACTGGTGTCTACCTTAAGCATCCATTCCTTCCCTAAGTCTCAGGAACCCTTCCAACCTCTCCAACCTCACACACCAACAGTACTTTTCCACAGATTGATCCAACTCTTCTCTCAATGGCAGAGTATTTTTCGGAAGCTCGTTTTGGCTTAAGATGGGTGACAATTTCTGCTTTTGGTCCTGCCATGAAGATGCCATGAGAGAACTCAAATATTACACACAAGCCTTAATGTCTTCTGATTTCGTCTGGCCTCCTACAGTAAAGAGAGAAAAACAAAAATGAATGTTTCAATAGATTATTCACCAAGTGCTATAATGTCTCCTACTAAATGTATTTCTGGGGACATTGTGCCACGTGCCAGGGATGTGGAGTATGGAATAGTGTTCATTGTGTATCTCCTATGTCCTAGGCACTGTTCAGACATGCTCAACATGTGTTATCTTATTAATTTTCACCGTTTAGTAAGTTTGGTATTATACCCATTTTATGTTGAGAAGACAGAAGCTTGGGTCACAACAATTTCATGGTGAAATCAGCATTGTTTGAATTTTTCTTTTCCCCCAGTACATGATAATGCCTATCCTTGAGCTTGTGTTGAACTAAAATGAAGTCTTTATCTGAACTGCTGGCCAGCTGTTCTACCTTATGTCATTGCTGTTCTCAACCCAAGCACAACAATTTCTGTTATTCCTGTTCAGTCTTTATCTTTTTGATTCAATATTCAGTGAGTCAGCTATGTCTTCCAACTGTGTGGAATTCACTGATCTGATAAACCTAATGCTTACAAGTCTTATCCATGTTGAAAAAAATGTTGAACACAAATACCATCCACTTCCCCTTTCTAGAGTGCTTTCTGCTGCCCTGGATTTGTGATGTGCCTCTCTGGGTTTGTTTTTTTTTGTTATCCACTGTTTGTACCTTCCCATGCAATCTTGTATTGTGTGGAATGTGGGATGGTTTGTTTGCTGGTGAAGCAGGTTCGGGGTAGAATGAGGGGCAGACTGTCCTATAACTGGATGTGGTAGGGCATGGTCTTCAGATAATATGGCTATAATCCAGGAGGTCAAGCAGCTACAGCCTGGCCAGGTGGTGAGCACAGAAAAATTCCAACCTGGTGGGAGACCTGCAGGTAGGTAGAGTACAGTGATGTGAGTATGGGAGCTGTTAAAATGTGGTGATCTTGGTGAGAGGCAGGTGATCAGGAATTGGGTGATCAGGTGTCAAGCAGTGAGGGTCTACCTGTGGGACTAAGGGAGAGAGAGAGCACCAGCACAAGCAATTCAGGGTTCAAATCCAGTAGGGTTGCCAGAATTAGCAAATAAAAATACAAGATGCCCAATTAAATTTGGACTTCAGGTAAACAAAGTTGTTGTTGTTTGTTACTATATGTATGTCCTGTGAAATATGTGGCACATACTTGAACTAAAAATTTGATATCAGTAATTTAAATTTAATTGAGCATTCTGTATTTTCTGTGACAAGAACTGGAAAATGGTGTGGAGTTAGATGCTTACATCTTTAAACTAAGATAATAATTGGCACATAACACAGTTCTTCTAAGAATTAAAATAAAATGCCCAGCACACAAGAAGTATACACCAAATGTAAAGTCCCTTTCTACCTCCACACAATCTTTTATTCCCTTCTTATTGGAAGTACAGCTTTTAAAAAATAAATTAGGTAATAATAATTGACTAGTAAATAAATAATAAATGAAACACGACATAAGCCGTGAGAATGACTAAACTGTCTTTGAGCTGCAACATCAGGCTTTTTCTGCCTTTGGATTGATATTTAGATGAGAACTATACCATAGGCTCTCTTGGGTCTCTAGTTTGCCATCTGAGAAGATCTTGAATTTTTTATCCTCCATTATTGTATGAGCCAGTTTCTTAAAGTAAACTAACTCTCTCTCCTCTCTCTCTGTCTCTCTCGCTCGCTTGCTCTCTCTCCCTCTCCCGCTCTGTCTCCATTTCTGTTTCTACCTGTTTCTACCTGTCAGTATCAATGACAGAGAGATAGATTGGTACATATAGATGTATATCCTATTGGTTCTGTTTCTCTGGAGAAACCAGACTAATACAGATTTTGACCAAGAGAAGTTCTAGAAGAACAGAATTTTAAGGATGGGCTTTTGAATTGGTTCTAGTGTTTTTAGAATTGACTCTAATGTGATTAGATTTAAAGATGTGACTGATTCTATTTTTAGTACTAAAGAGAGAACTGATAGTTCATGGCATGGTCTGGCAATAGAGATATGTAAAATATTCAACCACTTATAAGAAGCAAGGAGTTGGGTTATTAGGCCAATGATATTTTGAACATTTTTGGAAATCTAATGAATATAATGAGATTGGCTGGTTGCTCCTAATGTCACTGGACAAACTGTTGGGAGAAAAAAAAAATGAGCTCCTAGAGTCAAATTCCTAGCTCAAGCACTGCATAAGTCTTGTGAAATAAAGAAAAGAAAAAGTAAGAAAACGTTCCTGTGAAAGGCTAAATTTCTTTAAGCTAAGTCAGGTATTTTCCCCTGGTATCTCTGCCCAGTGACTCCCAGATGTGCCTTGGGGAAAATACTGATCTCCTATAGCTGCAGGGCTGAGAATGCTGAAAGTCAGATACAGAATCTCTTTCTGAAACTGGCTGAGTTACATACATGTTAAACTCCCAGTTTCACAGGATGTCTTTTAAAGTGAAGGCATTTACTGGGAAAGAATGTAAATTGGGATGAGGATGTGTGTGAAGACTTTGATGAAACTGGGGACATTGAACCTCAGAATTCTGATAACTTTTTTGCTATTGGAAGAGGCCTCCCTACCCTTAGTGGAATGGCCTCCCCACACTCAGTGATAGTGATCTCTCCACTTCACTCTGAGGTGATTAACCCTGCATTACATGAGGAAACTGTAAAGACCTTCTAGGGAGGGAGGTAGCTGACAAGTAAGATAATGCTGATTTTCCTCTGGACTCACTCCTACCATTCCTCTTTGCTTCTAGACTTATGATAACCAAAGTCTCAGCAAGCCCATAAGGGTGAGGGACAAAGTATGACCCATGAGAATGTATGTGGCACTCTGAAAGAACTGCTTGAGTTTTCTAACTTATATAGACAGAAATCTGGGAAACAAATGTGGGAATGGATATTGGGCGTGTGAGATATTGGTGGAAAGAAAATAAAGTTGGGTAAGGCCCAATTTATTGGCATGGGCTCACTAAACAGATTTTATATTTCAGCTCAGGGAGTTAGAAAGGATTCTGTCAGTTTATTTGGTTGATTGGGCCACAGTGAGCAAATTAGAAATGTAGGACTTGTCTTGGTATAATGTAGAGGAGAGGATTCAAAGGCTTAGGGAGATTGGAATGTTAAAACAAATTTGCTGTTTAAGACCTGCTCACCCACCCTGGCAGAATCCAGAAGACACCCTTTCACCACTACTGTGAAAAATTTGTAAGAGAAGCCCTGGCATCTTTGAAGAGCTTTGTTACAGTACAAAACTCCTAAGTTAGACACACTTTATGCAGCACAGAATTATTTGACCATGTACACCAACAAATAAAAATAGGTAGACCTCCTTAGGAGCCATATAGCATTTAGTTTACAAATGCTTTCACTTTTGCACTGGCAAGTTCATTCTGCAAAGACTAAATTTTAAAGTTGCTCAGTCAAGCTAAATAAGGGGTTCCTATCAGGTCAAGATACCTATATTTCTTTTTATGGAAGAGGGGATTCATCCGGGATTTGAAGGGATACTTATATTTTTTTACGCTTGTGAAAAAAGGAAAAGAAAAAGTGAGAAAAACGTTCCTGTGAAAAGCTAGTTTTCTTTAAGCTAATTCAGGTATTTTCCCCTAGTACCTCTTCCCAGTGACTGACTAGGTGACCTGTTAGTGAGTTCTGTAACCAGGAGACCATCCCTCAAAGTTGGAGAAAAGGAAAACATTCCTTTTTCTTAATGGAAAACAAATATAATTAAAAAATGAGACCAGGCGTGGTGGCAAAAGTCTGCAATCCCAGAACTTTGAGAGACTGAGGTAAGAGAATTGCCTGAGCTCATGGGTTCGAGACCAGCCTGGCAACTTGGTGAGACCTCATCACTACAATAAATAGAAAAATTACCCGGATATGGTAGCATGTGCCTGTAGTTTCAGCTGCTTGGAAGGCTGACATGGAAGGGTGGAAGCCCAGTGGGTCAATGCTGGAGTGGCTGTGAGCATGCCACTGCACTCCAGCCTGGGTGATGGAGTGAGACTCCAACTTAAAAAAAAAAAAAAAAGAAAATTCAAGTTTGTTCCATTATTCACAAAGTTCCAAAGTCTATATTAATAGAATCTTCTGGTAGGCCTGGTGCTCTGCCCAAGACCAAAAGAATGATGGTGAGAGAACTAGGATCCCTGCTTCCGAAAGCCATTAGGTGGGGCTGAGCAAAGTTTGCAAGGGATGTGAGTAATGGATCAGGGAAGGGTGTTAGAGTCTAAGCAAAGTGAAAAGATTGTCTTCTTAGGAGGACTTCCCAGTACAGATGTCTGTGTTTCAGTGGGTGAAGGCGGGTATCCACCCAAGGTGAGAGAAAGGGACATAGCATGAAATGTAGGAGCACAAACAGCATAAGGACACTGGTCTTATGCTGAGACCAAGCAAATGGAAAAGTGATCTAAACAGGGAATGGGAACCCCAGGAAGGTTGGGGGTGAAACTTAGTGGTATGAGAAGTGAATTGACTTGTAGGATGAGAGACTGGCCCATGTGGAATGTCAAAAGAAGAGGGAGGAGAGTGAGTGTGCCATTTGCACAGGAAAGGTGGTCAGGCAATGGGAAACTGGGAGCCAGGTTTCTTGTTCTAAAAAGTATTTACAAGTATAAAAAGGAAGAACACTAGAATGAACTCTGTGGTGTTAGGGTTTGGGGTATTGGTGGGAAGTATTAAAAGACAAAATTGCAACAAATTTTGTTTAAAGATCTAATTGATTATATTTGCAAATTCTAGAATTGTGCAATACCTTATTCTTATAAAATATAAGTGTTCCAATGAGCTTAGCAAAGATGGTTGGCTTTATAGACAGAAAAAGGCTGATGAAAGCATTGTTTCAAAGTTACTTTCCTGGTATAGGTTAAAGCAGAGGGACTTCCTTATCATGCCAACTCAAATTGGCTTGTTCGGGGACTTTACTGTTCTCTTTCTCTCTCTCTCTCCTTTCTCAGAAGGTAAGACAAAACAACTTAGTTTCAGTTTAATAGTAAAGAAATTTTTTTTTTTTTTGAGTTGGAGTCTCACTCTGTTGCCCAGGTTGAAGTGCAGTGGCACACTGCTGGCCACCTCAGCCTCGACCTGCTGGGCTCAGGTAATCCTTTCGCCTCAACCTTCCAAGTAGCCAGAACTACAGGCGTGTAGTACCATGCCCAGCCAATTTTTTTGATTTATTGTAGACACAAGGTCTCACCATGTTGCCCAGGCTGGTCTCAAACCCGTGGACTCAGGCAATCCTCTCACCTTGGCCTCCCCAAATGCTGGGGTTATAGGCTTGAGCCACCACGCCTGGCCAGTGATGAAGAACTTCAGCATGAGTGACTCCATTTTGGTTTGTTCTGTTGAGCATACTGCAGGATCTCAGTCCAAACCGATGACTTCCTCTAAATTTTATTGAATGGAAGTCAAATTTTAAAAATATATATACAGCATTGCTTCTAATCAAGGAATTCTCAGCAAAAGAAATGCCTTAATGGGCCCATGCAACTGGAATTCACTGATCTTTACCACTTCCTTGAAGCACCTGATTCGAATGGTTAATTGGCCTTTTGAAGGCTCAGTTATAGTGCCAGTAACCTTGCAGGGCTAAGACAAGGTTCTCCAGAAGGCTGTATATCCAATATATGATTTTTATAGTTCAATATATAATTCTGTTTCTCCCATAGCCAAGATTCATGTGTCTAGGAATCAAGGGTTGGAAATGGGAGTGACACACTCACTATTACACCTGGAAATCCACTAGCATAAATTTTTATTTTTTTTTGAATGGGAGTCTCACTCTGTCGCCCAGATTGGAGTGCAGTGGACGCTCCCGGCCACCGCAGCCTCGACCTGCTGGGCTCTGGCGATCCTTCCGCCTCAGCCTTCCAAGTAGCCGGAATTACAGGCGCACGCTACCACGCCCGGCTGATTTTTTGATTTATTGTAGAGATGAGGTCTCGCTGCCCAGGTAAGTCTCGAACCCGTGGACTCAGGCAATCCACTCACCTCAGCCTCCCAAAGGCGCAGGATTACAGGCTGGGCCACCGAGTCCGGTTTACTAGCATAAATTTTGCTTTGGGTTTCCATGAGCTTATACTCAGGCCTATAGAGTTCTTAGTTCAAAAGGAGGCCTGAATAGAACAAAACACTTTATAAGAAAGAGAATTCTCTCTCTCTGCCTGATTGTCTTTGATCTGCCTTTGGAATCTGACTTGTATGAGAACTTACACCATGGACCCTCCTTGTTCTCAGGCTTTCAGACTTAGACTGGAACTATACTGTTGACTGTCTTGAGTCTCCAGTGTGCTGACTACTGAACTCTTGGGTCTCCAATGTGCTGACTACTGAATTCTTGGAGTTCTTAGCCTTCATAATCGTATGAACCAATTTATTATAGTGTGTGTGTGTGTGTGGGGTGTGTGTGTGTGTGTGTGTGTGTGTGTGTGTATGTGTGTGTGTTTGCGCACGTGCGCACTCGCGTGAATCATTGGTTTTGTTTCTCTGAAGAACCCAACCAATACAGGGACACAACGTAGGGAGGAGAGAACCAGGAGTGAAGAATTAGGGGAGAACCAAGATGGATAATGTGGCATCTTGGAAACTGGAAGAGTAATGTCAAAAAAAAAAAAAAAAAAAAAGAGGTTCACAGCAAATGGTTAATGTCACTGTCTTTTGGGGACAAAAGAAGGCCCAAAGAAAAAGTTCTTGAGTATACTTTCCAAAAGGGTAATATTTGTTAAATCTGACTAATATTTATGTACAATTATTTCTGTCATTTTCTGAGTGTTTCATGATAATTTTTGCTTTGCTTTTATTTTTATTTATGTTATTTTTGAGTTGATGTCTCACCCTGTAGGCCAGGCTGGAGTGCAGTGGCATGATCACAGGTCACTGTAGCTTCAACCTCCTGGGCTCAGGTGATTCTCCTGCCTCTGTCTCCCAAGAAGCTGGGACTACAGGTGTGTGCCGCCAAGTCTGGCTAATTTATTTTAATTTTTTGTAGAAATTAAGTCTCACTATGTTGTCCAGGTTGGTGTCAAACTCCTGGGCTCAAGCAATTCTCCTGTCTCTGCCTCCCAAAGTGCTGTGATTATAGGTGTGAGTAACTACATTCAGAATTTTTTTACTTTGTTTTAACCATAATTTTCAAAATTTATTTGGCCATATTTTCATTTTCTTTTATTATAAAATATTTTATATATATATATATATATATATATATATATATATATATATATATTTTTTTTTTTTTTTTTTTTTTTTTTTTTTTTTTTGAGTTGGAATCTCACTCTGTCGCCCAGACTGGAGTGCAGTGGCCGCTCCCGGCCACCGCAGACTTGACCTGCTGGGCTCCAGCGATCCTTCTGCCTCATCCTTCCAAGTAGCTGGAATTACAGGCATGCGCTACCACACCCAGCTGATTTTTTGATTTATTGTAGAGATGAGGTCTCGCTGCCCAGGCGGGTCTCGAACCCGCAGGTTCAGGCAATCCACTCACCTCAGCCTCCCAAAGCCTTTTTAATATTTTAAGGAAAACTTAGAAATATTGTCTATATATCCTTGGGTTCCAGTGTTTGAATGCTGGGCTCTAACCACCATGGGACCATGGGTCAGACCTATATAGACTCAGATATTCAAATTAATATTTTGACTTTTAATGGAATTTGGGATTCATAGTTGCTATAGACTGAATGTTTATGTCTCCCAAAACTCATACTTGAAACCTAATCCCCAAAGTGATGGTATTTAAAGGTGATGCCTTTGGGGGTGATTAAGTTATAAGGGCAAAGCTCTCATTAATGGGATTAGGATTAGTGCTCTAATGAAAGAGACCTCAGAGAACTTCCTTGCCCTCTCTACTATGTGTGGACACAGAGAGAAGATGACTGTGTATGAAGTAGCCGTCTTCTCTCTGTGGAATCTTGGTCTTGGGCCTCCACTCTCCAGAATTATGAGGAATAAACTCTTGTTGTTTCTAAGTTACTCATTCTATGGCATTTGGTTATAGCAGCCCAAATGGACTAAGATAATAATAGAATTCTCTTAAAGATACTATCTTCTAGAGAGAGTATGTCTTTTTTGAGAATAAGCCTAAATTAGGGGGAATTAAGACAAATGCGGAGTGGAAAACTTAGATATTAATTCATTGTTTTTTTTCTTTAGATGCCATATACATGAGAAGAAGCTAACATTAGCTAAGTAGAATATTTGTCATTTTATGCGTCAGCAATACTACATTAAACACAAGAATAACTTCTAAAAAATGTCCTAATTTGGATATGCAGATCAAGATAATTCCTAAGAATAGTCCAGGTGTTATATCAACATTTAAAATTTTAAGAGAGTAAACTTAAGTAGAAGTACAATTTAGTCATGTGAACAGATTGATGAATTATGAAGTGTTTTAATTTTGGAAGTTTTATTTCTAATGGGATATGGTTAAATTTCTCTAAGTGTTTGGAAGTGAAGGTGTTGTTATAGTTTTTGACGTTAGATGTTATGTGAAAAGTAATGGTTAGTTTAAACAAGGAACAGAAAATTCTCGACCTCATACTGGCCAAAGTTCCATTTTAATTTTATGTGAAAAGAATGACCTCGTTAAACAAATGACGTTTACTCTTGAATAAATTCAAGTAAAATTTTGCAGAGTTTTGACACAAATATCTCCTAGGAGAATTTGTCAGCAAAAGTGGATAAAACCATAATTATATACTGTCAAGTAGTTCATGGTTAGAAAATATCCAAGTTATCTTTATGAGTATTTGGAAAAATGTTCACAATAGAGTTTGTATGGTGCGGGTTGAATTTCATGCTAAAAGGAGTGTCATAAATAAATAGACTCATTCTATTCTAGGCAGGATTGCATCAGGTAAAAGCAACCTACCATTCTAGAATGGAGTTGTTTCTGTGGGAATTGTATAGGGAAACAAACTCTAAACGTAGAAAACTAGAGTAAGAATCCCAGGCTGGATAATTGTATGTTATAGACTGAATTGTGGTGTTCTTCTCTAAATTCATATGTTGAAGCCCTTTCCTTTAATGTGATGGTATTAGGAGATGAGGCCTTTGGGAGATAATTAGGTTAAGAAGAGGTCATGAAGGTGGTATCCTATTATGAGATTAATGCCCTTATAAAAAGTTAAAGCAGCATCACAGTTTCCTCTCTCTGTCATATGAGCACTTAGTGAGAGAGTGGCCATCTGCGAGTCAGTAAAAGGGCCTTCATCAAGAACTGAATCAGCTGATGCCTTGACCTTGACCTTCCCAGTCTCCAGAACTCTGAGAGATAAGTGTCTACCATTTAAGCCTCTCAGTCTATGGTATTTTGTTATAGCGGCCTGAAGTAACTAACACAGGTTGTAACCTATCGTGTGTAATTTTTTAAAATGTGTCTGGAGTGCAGTGGCATGATCATGGCTCACTGCAGCCTCAACCTCCTAGGTTCAGACAATCCTCCTGCCTCAGCCTTCCAAATAGCTGAACTATAGGTGTGTGCTATCTCATTTGGCAATTCTTTTTATTTGTGTTTTTTGTAGAGATGAGGTCTTGCTATGTTGCCCAGGCTGGTCTCGAACTCCTGGCCTCAAGCGATTCTTCTGTCTTGGTCTTTCAAAGGTGTGTAATGTTATCTCTCTGTTCTTCAGTTTTCTGATTTGTATAATGGGGATAAAATTGATGTGAGCCATAATGTTTGTCAATGAGCCTACTCATTCTAAAAATGACTGAACCAATGGCAAACACTCATGAGTAAACAGTCAATGGTGGAATGGACCCAAGAGGTTTGCTCTAATATTTAAAAACACTTATAACCAAGCCACCCAACAGTGACCTAAATCACTAGTGAATATGCTTAAATGTATTCACCTTCTAACAGAACTCTTATTTTTAATCTCAGAGAATTGTGAAAACTGGCCCTTCTAAGGTAAATGCAGTGTTACCAAAAAGATCTTCTGGGGAATTTTCATTACTTGTGCCTAAGTTTGATTCAGTGTATTTGTTCCAGTGACATAGGTGGTCCTTAGGAGAGGGATGACAAGAAAGGAATAGGATGAAGAATTTGGCTTGTGCTAAGGGATCTTGCAGATACCTTAGACCTAGCAGGGTAAGTCTTGGAAGAGTTGCCAAACTGGACCTATCATGGGATTTCTGAGGATAGGGATGGTCCACAGCAGGGTTGGCAAACTACAAACTGTGAGCCAAATCTGGATATACACACCTCACCTGTTTTTGTATGGACAGCAAACAAAGAATGGTTTTTACATTTTTTAATGTTAAAACAAATACTGTTCACCTTTTGGAGCAAACACTTGCTCAAAGTGTTGAGGACATTACGTCTTGGTCTACAAAGTTTAAAACATTTACAATCTGGCTCTTTTCAGGTAAACTTTGTTAACCCCTGGTCTAGAGTCAATAATCTAGAAATACAGGTTAGTGGGTAAGCCAGGAAATCAGAGTTGGTGAAAACAAGGAATCAAGCAAGTATCAATGTGAGCTCTGTTCTGGGGCCAAGGGCTTTTGTTCCTCACTTTGATGACCTTGGGCAGTGGACTGGTAAGAAGGTTGCTGCATAACAGTTAATCCTTCTGTTCTTCCTTACTGGCAGAACCTTGACTGGCTCAGGAATCCAATCTCCATGAGCTACAGGGGAGGGTTTTTCTACTTGCAGTCCCTCCTATCTATCTAGCTGTATAATATTAAAATGCGACTTCCTACCAATACCCTAATTCCAAGCTAACACCACAGGTTTCATTCTAGTCTTCTTCCTTTTCATACTTGTAAATACGTTCTGGAACAAGAAACCTGGCTCCCAGTTTCCTTATATTTTACTTACTTGATCTACGCTCCCATAGGTACCAATATACTCCTGCCTGGCCACCTTTCCTGTGCAAATGACAACCTTACCCTCTTCCCTCTCCTTTTGACATTCCATACATGCCAGTCCCTTAGTCAATTCACTTCTCACACCATTTAAGCTTCACTCCCAACCCCCAGTGTGACTATCTGCTTTATCACCTTCCTTGGGTCCTCCCACTCCTTGTTTAGAACACTTTTCCATTTGCTTGGGCTTTGACCCTGATGTCAGACCAGCCTCCTTGTGCTATTTGTGCTCCCACATTTTATGCCGTGTCCCTTTCTCCCACCTTGGGTGGATGCCTGCCTCCCCCCACTGAAACTCAGGCATCTGTACTTGGAAGCCCTCCGAAGAAGACAGTCTCGTCACTTTGTTTGGGCTCTGACACCTTTCTCTGCTCCACTACCCCTCGCAGATGCTTACTTTGGCTTTAGGAAGGGCAGGGATCCAGGTTTTCCCACCATCATTCTTTTGGTCCTTGGCAGAGGACCAAACCTATCTGAAGATTCTTATACCGGCTTTGGCACCATGGCATAATGGACCAAACTTGAATTTTCATTAAAAAATTTTTATTTGTTTTTCATTAAGAAAAAGGCCTGTTTTCCTTTTCTCCAACTTTGAGGGATGGTCTCCTGGTTACGAAACTCTCTAACAGGCCACCTACTCAGTCACTGGGCAGAGATCCCAGGGGAAAATACCTGACTTAGCTTAAAGAAAACCAGCCTTTCACAGAAACATTTTTCTCACTTTTTCTTTTCCTTATTTCACAAGCCTAAAGAAATATAGATATCATGACCTGATGAGAACTCCTTATTCAGCTTGACTGAACAACTTTAACATTTATCGTTACAGAATAACCTTTTCAGCACACATGTGAAGGCATCTGTAAGTTAGTAAATCAGCTAAGTGTAATTAAATAAATTTAGGTATATAGTTGCTAAGGATATCTTTCTATTGTTATTTGTGGGCACATAATTCTGTGATGCATAAATTGTGTCAAATTTACAAGATTCATACTGTGACTTCTTTTCCCCACTAGTGCCAATAGTGTCTGGACTTATCTTTGTTTGTTTTAAACTCTATTTACAGCAAGAACTCTCACATGAAACACATTACTATCCAGACAATCTAACAAATAAGTAGGGAGTGCTGGTATTACCAGAGAATAGATTTAGTTTTCATGAAGTTCTTTTCTTTGAGACCTGGCTTGTCATAGAGACAAAAGAATTACAAAATCTTAAAATGATAGAGTCTTCAGGCTGAAGGAGACTTAGAGTTCATGTTTTCCAACAGTCTCCACCCGGAGGAGTGGTGAATCTCCTCTGGAATATATCCGTTTCTCCGTCAGTGTCAGTAGACAAGATCTCTTCCTGGTCAGCCAACTCCATTTTAGCTCTTTCTTCATCCTTCTCCTTGTCCTTGTGTAGAATATGTGTGCTGACACTCCCAGTACCAATCTAACCCCTCAGGGTGTTAGAGAATTGGTTTAGTTCTCACCACAATCATTGTGAATTCTTTTATTTGAGAGCTGGCTTGTTTTGGAGAGCAGAAAATTGTAGCATAGAGTCTTCATGCTAGAAGTGACTAGAGGTCTTTCTTTACCTAAAGCTGAAATCTGTCAGTTATTGATTTCCTCCCAGGGATCCTCCTAGTTCTATAATGTTAGGTCAAAATGAAAATATCTGCTGTGCTCTGGTGCTTACATTTATTGCCGACATTTTACAATCTCCCCATCCCAAGAGCCGTCCTTCTTCCAAGAGTGTCACTCAATTCCACATGAGTCTGGGGGAGTGGGGAGTGGGCAGGAGGTTTGAAAAAAATCTCAGACTCTAGGCAGACTCTTCTTGTAGCCACTTCTATCCTCAACTGGGATCATATGCCACCAGGACACATTTCTGCTCCTCCAGGGCAGAGTGGCTTTCTTGCACTTACTGATATCTTTTCCTTTTATTCTCCCCCTACTGGAGGTGCAAAGCTTCTTTGTCTTTGTTCTCTTTGTTGAACCCCTCCATTTCCTTCATGATATGTGCATTCGTTCCCCTTTCTCACCTTACACTTTGTTCGTGGACCACTAGAAGATCCAAATTTCCCCAGAACATGGTGGGTGCTGATACATATGGAACAGGACTGAGTAGCCCCATATTTCATACTTATATAGACCCTCAGTGGTATACAATTTTCTTTAAACCACTTGGTCTTCTCACATCTTGCCAGTTTTTTTGAGTAAGGATATCTTGTACCGAATAACCATGCAGTGAATGGAGCTTAATTAGGAATTCATAGTCCCTTGCCTTGATAGTCTTCCCAGGTTGCCATGTTGGACTTGTGTTCCATGTGGACTTATTTTCTTAGTTTTTCCAAGTGGAATTGCATATGGGTTTTTTTCCTATAATTAATATCTTGTTAGAATTAACAGTTGAGAATAACATAGTCATATAACATGAAAAAAATACACTCTTTAAACTTAACATTAAAAATTACACAATAGCAACACAATTGGGAGTCTAGTTTTAACTCTCTGGCCATGAATCACAAAATTTTAGGTATAGAAGAGAACTTTAGAGATTATCTCATCAAAAGCCCTCATTTTGCTGATAAGGAAACAGAGAAGGTAGGTAACTCTACTAGGTTGATTAGTGTCCTCCCTAAAAATCTCATGTCCACCCAGAATGGCAGAATGTGACCCTATTTGGAAATAGAACTTTTGCAGGAGCAGTTAGTTGTGTTCAGTCTGAATTAGGATGGGCTAGAAATCCAGTGACTGGTGTCTTTTTAAGAGAAAAGAGAGGATGGACAGACAGATAAGCACAGGAGGGAAGACCATGTGATGACAAAGTCACAGGTTGGAGTGATGTAGCTATAAGCTAAGGAATGCAAAGGAATGCCAGCAGCCACCAGATGCTAGGGAGATACAAGGAAGGATGCCTCTGAAGTTCCCTCCTGGGGCCTTCAGAGGGTGCACCACCCTCCGAACACTTTGGTTTCAGACTTCTAGCTTCCAGAACTGAGAAAATAAATTTCTATCTTTTTAAGTCACCCAGTTTGTAATAATTTGTGTTTGTAGCCCTAGGAAATGAATAAACAGCAGCCTTCCAAGGATTGGAGGTGATTTTGGAATAAAAACCAAGTGAATAAAGGCTCAGCCTATCACAAGAGCTGTGCTCTTGTTTCTCCTGTCTGCTTCATGTGTATTGAGGAGACTTACAGGTGTCCTCTTCAGGGACTTTATATCTCAATTAGTTGTGTTACAGTTTGCTGCCCTTGGAGTTTTGCTTCCATCTTACTCTAAGTTGTTCTTATACAACTCTTAAATAAGTCATTCGTTCTATCTCCTGTACTCTCAGAAAATTGGCCCCGCTTTTCTGTGCTGCCACTATTTTTTTTTTTTTTAGGTTGCTTTTACTTCTCTGAACATATATAGGACGAATTATAACACTTCCTCTGTCTTCAAACATCCTCTGAAAGTACAGTACAGGTACAAAACTAGAAGGACGGTATTGAGGCTACCCTGAATCCACCATAATACCTTTCCAAGGCTTCTTGTCCATTTCAAGGACTGATTTAATTGTTGGTAGGACTTCTTGTAATACATCTCTCCAAGGGCCAGATAAGCCCTAATATCTCCAGCTTTTATGAGCTAGAGATGTCTCTGAGGTCCTGGGAACCCTTTTATACTTAGAATGTAAATAAATAAGGATCTTTCTGGTACCTGGGCTAATCCAGGCTGTATTAATTTGACCTTGAGGAGATAAGAGAAATTTTATTATCCTTTTGGATCATAGTGATTAACTAGACAAATGACTACATACCTAATCTTGTGATTTTATCTGTCATCATGATTGTTGATTTCTCCTTTATGGGTATGTTATTAGATATTTACACATTTAGGATCATTATATATCTCTAGTGAATTGTTTCCTTTAATTGTTATGCAGTCAGCCTCTTTATCAGATAATCTTCAAAAATCCACCTAAAATACAATATGAAACAAATGAACACAAGTGAAAGAAAAGCTGATAACCATCATTCTACTCTACTTCTATGAATTCAACTTTTTAAAAAGTCACATATAAGTGAGATTGTGGTATTTATCTTTCTGTGTCCTGTAGAGTAGATAGTAAATGTTTTCTTCAGATAAGGATAGATAATTATGTGAGTTGATGGATTTGTTAATTAACCATTCCACACTGTAAGCATATATCAAAACATCACATTGTACCCCACAAATATATCACAATTATTATTTATCAATTAAAAAAGAAAATAAAGAAAATAAAGCTGATAGCTATATTCCTACCAGAGGAAAGATATTAAAGCACAAAGCATTATTAGGGAAAATTTTTGTCTTCTAACCAGTGAATTTTGTTAAATTTATTGTGACTATTGATACACTTGGATTTGTCTTTCTTATTTTATTGTATGCTATTTATTATCTTCTTTATATACTTTTTTCTCCTGCTTTTATTGACTAAGTTTTTGAAACCAGGTGTCTGAGCCTTAAAATGTATTTTAAAACTTTTTTCCCCCTCTATTTTTTAGTCTTTAGATTTAGCCTTGAAACATGTTTTAGAAATTTTTTTCTCCAATTAGCTACTAGATACTCTCATGTACTACGCATGCTTATCTAACCACATGCTTGCTTAGAAACTCCAGGTGCTAATCTTAAAACAGCCTGACCAAGGACCCTCCCACTTGGGAGGAATCACAAGATGATTAATCCATAACCAGAATGCAGCTGAGACAATACCAACCAAACCTCTGAGAGGACCACCACCCAAGATAAGCGATTAGAACAAGACTTTTGTACCTGTGCAACTCCCGCATATTTTCCACACCAACTTTCCCTTTTTAAACCCTTGTACTCAGCCTAAAGATCTGAATTGGTCTGTTTGAGGCATGACCATGGCCTTTTATCCATCTGCCAGCTTTTGGAATAAAGTCACTTTCCTTTCACCTACCCTTGTCTCTCAAGTTTGGCTTTGAGCAGTGGGTGGCCAAACTTGCTTTCAGTTACATTTTAAGACCTACTCCCCGTTTTTTTCTACTTTCATGTTGTAGAAAATACCCATTATATTTCCATTATTTTATTAGTTACTCATAAACATTTTTAATGTGTGTGTTTATTAATAAGGCCCAAAGTAAATTAATATCAATATTTTCTTCCTGAATAATAATCAACATTTTGAACACTAACTCTGATTACTCTCTCCAGTCTTAGAGTTATTATTGTTATCTTGTGTTTTTGTTCCACCTTCTTTTTGTCTCCCCACACATTAGTAATCATTATACAGTTTTATAAGATTAGTGACTTTACTTACATATTTAGTAGATTTTTTGCCCATTAATACTACCAGCATTTCACTCCTTTCTTCTGATGTCAGTGTTCTTTAGAAGTTCCCTTGTAAATGGTCTGTGGAGGCAAATTATCTCAGTCTTTGTCTTAAAGTGTCTTTTAAAATTTTTTTGTTCTTTAAGAAACAAAGATCTTACCATGTCCCAGAATGGCCTCAAACTTTTGAGCTCAAGTGATCCTCCTACCTCAGCTTCTCAAATAGCTGAAACTACAGGTACACTACCGTGATTGGCAGAAATGTCTTTCCTCGATGCTCATTCTTGAGTTGTTATTTACTTGCATATCTGAAATTGATAGTTATTTTGTATTGACTTCTTCCTTATGTTGTTGTTGTCTAAGCGACATTATTTGGTAGGTAATCTATGTCCAGTTGCCTCTAAGATTTTCCTTTGCTTTTGATCTTTTGCAATTTGACTATAATGCCATTGGTAACTTTTCATTTTCCTGCTTGGAACTTCTTTGCTTCTTTAATCTGAAAATTGTTGGCTTTTATCAGTTCAAGAACACTTTAGTCTGTGGTATTTTAAAATTTTGCTTTGATTTCATTCTCTTCATTCCCTCCTGGAAATTCCATGTTGGACCTTTTAATGTTACATATTGTGTCTGTTAACATTCTTAACCTTCTTACATTTTTGATATTTTCCATCTCTTTATCTCTCTACATCTGTAATTTCTTCAGATACACATTCCAGTTTGTTGATTCTCTTTTCAGCAGAATCCCATCTATTTAATTCACCACTGAGTTTTTAACTTCAACTTTTATATTTTTAAAATTTTCATGAATTTTGTATTATTCTACAAATCTGCCCAGTTCTTTTTTGACAACATCATTCTCAAGAGTTTTATTTTTTTGTCTTTATCACTTTAAAGGTTTTATAATCACTTTAAAGATTTTATAATCACTATCTGACAATTTTGTTAATGAAGTTATTATTTCTATTGGTTCTTGTTTTAGTTTCTTTTCCTCATGTATTTTGTAATTTTTGATTGGGAGATCATTTTGGGAGGGCTTATTCTATGGGAATCCTATAATGCTTGACTTGAATATGTGTCTCTTTAGAGAGAATGATATTTATTTCTACAAAATGTTCTATAGTTATTACTAACTTGGAATTTCTTTGTATGTTAGTATATCAAATTCAGTTTCAAAAATAAATTCAAATTATATCCCATACATGATTAAAATTCAGATGTCAGCACACACAATATTTGGTCTTTGGTTACAAATTCCTTGGGGGATTTTTTGTTTCATCCCAGGATGGGTACCTTCATTTTATTTTGCCAATAGGTAGACTTCTTTCTAACTCTTTTACAATCCTGGATTTTCTCTCTTTGTCTTTCTGACTTAGTTACAATTATAGTCATGCATTGCTTAATGATAGGGATAAGTTCTGAGAAGTGTGTTAAGTGATTTCATTCTTGTGTGAACATGATAGAGTATATTTACACAACCTAGATGGTATAGCCTACTACATACCTCAGCTATATGGTGTATCCCATTGTTTCTAGGGTACAAACCTGTACAACATGTTATTGTACTGAATACTGTAGGCTATTATAACACAATGGTATTTATATATGTAAACATACCCAAGCATAAAAAAGGTGTAGTAAAAATATGTTATAAAAGACTAAAAAAAGGTGCATCTGTATAGGGCACTCACCATGAATGGAGCTTGCAAGACTAGAAGTTGCTCTGGGTGAATCAGTGAGTGAAAAGTGAGTCAAGTGAAAGCCTAGGACATTACTGTAGACTTCATAAACACTGTAAACTTAGGTTACACTAAATTTATTTAAAAATTAAGTAATTATGCTATATGTTACAATGGCTACTATGTCACTAGACAATAGAAATTTTTCAGCTCCATTATAATCTTATGGACCACCAGCATATATGAAGTCTGTCATTGACTAAGACATCGTTATATGGAGCATGACTATACAAGCTTTGTGAAAAGCTGTCAGCTTTCTTCTGTCTCTGCATGGCCAGTAAAATCTGAACTCATTTGTTATGAAAAGCAGCAATCATCCCCATTTTTCCCCCTCCCAAGCAATTACAGCATGAAGCACCTTTTACTGGTCTGGGTTTATAAGGATTGGGGCCCTGCAGATTTCTTTCACTTTTTAAAAAAACTGAGTTATGTTTTGTTTTTTTTTGTTTGTTTGTTTTAGCATTTATTGATGAATTGTCTCAAAAGGATTTTCTAATATTTTTAGTTTAGTATATTTCCAGAAATAAAAGCCAAGATGGGTTTATTGCTCTTTCTCAGGAATCCTCTATATTTAGAAGGAATCCAGTTTGGTTCACCAGATGATTATTAAATGCCTTCTCTATACCAGCTACTTTAAGGGAAATCACTAGTTTTCTAGCAGAATTACTCACCATCATTCTGCAACTATCAATTAAAAGGATTACATTATGTCAAAGGCATTAGATAATTTTCAGTATTTTAGATACAATTTCTATCTTCAGATAAAATCTAACACTTTAAGCTCTGTTAGTACAATGTATGATTATATTGCCATTATAATAATAAGAGTTATATCAATATTCACATATTTTTTAAAATTGTGTTTTTCTTTGTGTTTAGATTTTTTTTTACCTCAATTTAAGAGATATGATAATATGTGGTCAAGTTAATCGTGCCTGGATGTTGATGATGCAAATAAGCTCATTGTGGACTGCTGTAAGTAGATACTAACTGAACTTTGTCTTTATACTATTTCTTTAAGGAGAATGGATTGCTGTGAAGCCAACTGAAGTAGGGACTCCCTTTTTCCCTGCTTCTCATTCCATGGCTACCAGCAGCAAGTGTATTTTAAAAAATTTATTTGTTTATTTTGTCCCAGAACAAGCCTGGAAGAAAAGATGTTAAAAAAAGAGATAATATTATTATTTTAAGAGATATATTATTAATATTTTGAAATGTTAATGGTAGATATAAATTGAATATTACTTCTGGATTGAAACAAACCCCATTTTATTGTATAGTTTGTACCCCATCTTGATTTTATTATTAATGTGTGTCTAGTTCTAGTTCCTTGAGCACAGATTGTATATCGAGTCCTAGTACTTTAGGACTTTTTTTTAGGCTTTGGGAAAGATAGTTTAGAGTGTGTGGTGTGGCCTTTTCATAATTAATAATTTGTGTGTGTGTGTGTGTGTGTGTGTATGTGTGTGTGTGTAATTCTACAAAAAAGAAAGGATGAATTTAGTGTGCTTGGCTGGTGGTATGTAAAATTATCAAAAGTAGAGGTTTATGTGAGCCCAGAGTGGCCAGGGCTGATTGAGGAGGAATAATATCAATATCATAATATTGATAATATTTTCAGCTAAAGGCTTAAGTTTGTGAACATTCGATTTCTCATTGGCTTCTGAACAAAGCTATTGTTTATGATAAAATGCTTGTTATAATTGTGCCACATTTGAACACTCACAAATAAAGGCAGAAGTAGGATGAAGGGGAGCACACAATTGTGGAAAGATAAATTTGCTGAACTTAAAGCTACTTAACTGCCTGCCCTGGCTTTATTCCTCACTGCCATGTGCTCATATGCTCTCCATCTGTATCCAATGAGGTCTCTGGGTAGAAGCATTAACTTTTTCTAGCTCCTGCCAGGCTTCTGCAAGACATGTCCTCATCTAAATATCGTACATATTTTTTCTCCTCTAGACCATTTGGATTCATTTTTTCTTCTTTATGAGTTTTCCAAAGGAAAAAGTAACACCTCCAAACATCTGTAACATAAACAAGAGGTTTACTACTTTAAACCAGTGGTTCTCAAAATGTGGTCCTGGCACCAGTAGTATCAGCATCACCTAGAAACTTTTTGGAAATGCAAATTTTCCGCTCCCACCCAGACCTATTGAGTCAGAAACATTGGGGGTAGCAATCAGTAATCTATTTTAACAATCCATCCTAATGATCCTGTTGCAAGTTAAAGTTTCAGAATTACTACCAGCCGGGCTAGGTGGCTCAGCCTGTAATCCCGCGCCTTGGGAGGCTGAGGTGAGTGGATTGCCTGAGCCCGCGGGTTCGAGACCTGCCTGGGCAACTTGGCAAGACCTCATCTCTACAATAAATCAAAAATCAGCCGGGCGTGGTAGCGCGCTTGTAATTCCGGCTACTCGGAAGGCTGAGGCGGAAGGATAGCCGGAGCCCGGCAGGTCGAGGCTGCAGTGGCCAGGAGCGTGCCACTGTACTCCAGTCTGGGCGACAAAGTGAGACTCCAACTCAAAAAAAAAAAAAAAAAAAGAATTACTACCTTAAAATAAACGTGGGATAGGGAGGCCTAATTTGTTAAGTAAGGTGAGTTTGATAAGGTGGAATCAATTCTCTTCTTGCCGTTGTTGCAGAGAGTGAGAGTAGAGCAATGCAGTCAAGATGCACGGTGCTCTGATGGAATGTAAAGACATTGAATTAACTTGTGGAGCTAGAGCCCTATGGCATCTACTCAACTCCTCTTAGTTTATTTGAGTAAGTTTTAGAGTTTTCACAAAATGGCAGCAGGCCACCTATTCATATGTCAGTATGAGCACGTGATATCATCAGTCCTCCAATCATTATCATTAAGGAGGGGTGCTGAAGTCAGCTATTGACTGGACTTTAGACAACAGGGAAAATGCTGCCACCTGAACATTGATTAATAGCATAAATGACCATATTTGTTGAGATTAAAGTAACATCCAAGAAACAGATAAGAGAAGTTGTTGGAGGACATATGCTTATTTGCTTATTTTTTATTGTTGGCTGAGTCCTCTCCCATGTCTCTTTGGAATGAGAAACAGACACATTCCAGGTTACAAAGTTCGTACAAAAATAGTACTAGGGCAAGAATAGTGCAGAAATGCCAGACTAGAGGTTCGTATTAGAAAATGCCAGTTTATGTATGTCTGCACGCATACAGATGCACTAAGAATATCAAACAGGCCTTGCTTATGTGTTATGTATTTTAGTTCTAGTTCATGCTTGGTTTTTCAAATTATTTTGTAATTCTATGTTTCCTGCTACTTTGTCTTGTTTTTTGAATGTACTATTCGTAGCTAATATTTATTGAGTGCTGCCTACCTGCTAGGTGCTATACTAAGCACTTTACTTGTATTTTTCTCAATTTGCCTCTGTAGCCTCCTGAGTTGGCAGTGTTATTTTTCGCATTTTACAGATGAAAAAACTAAGGCTTAAATAATTCCCAAGTTGTTAAGTGTCTGGGATGGGATTCAAACTCTGATCTGACTACAAAATATGCTCTTAATTATTAAATATTTACAAGGGAATGCCAGGTCTGTCATTTGCTTTTTCCCTATCTGGCAGCATAGAATTTCTGCTCTCCAGGTTCTTTTAAAATAACATAATTTTAATCTCTGAGACCCAACTTTCATAAAAAGCTCGGCATTGAAGAGGGAGTTGAGTCTATTAAGACCTCTAGATACTGTGGATATTGTACCTGAATTGAATCAACCAATCGGATTGCAACACACTTGGACCTTATTGCTTTAGGTTTTCTTTTCCTGAGTTGATGATTTTTTGCTCTGAATTCAACTTCTGTCCAGTGTTTTTTTGTATGGAAGTCCCTCAATTTATTTAATCAGTCTTTTAATTAAAAAATACTTAGTTCGTTTCCCACTTTTGCTATTAAAATCCTATAGTGAACATCCTGCTTCTTTTTTGTACACATGTATGATTACAACTGCAGAATAAATTCCTAGAAGTAGAATTGTTAAAGTTTGTATTGACCTATAATCACAAAAGTATATGGAGTTATGGAATACCTTTTGCTCCCAAATTTTCTTAGCTCTCTATACTTGACTGACAACTGACTGGACATTAGGAAGCCAATTTGCATTGACATTTTTTAAATCCTAATTTGCTATATTTTTAATCAGTCAACTCAAATCATTTTCAGAAACAAGCAGGTTGTGTGTGTGTGTGTGTGTGTGTGTGTATTATTTCATTTATGAAATTTGCATACTTTACTAAATAGAGCACTCAAATTAACATTTCAGTCTCTTTTTTTCTATCTGGAAATGATGTGAAGAAATTTTAGTACTTGATGCTTTAAAATATTTTAAATTTTTACATGAAACAGATCTTTCTTATTTATTAATACTTTTTGCTCATCTTTTTTAGATTGATCTTTCCACTGTGAAAAATGTAATTCCAGATAAATATATAGTGTCTACTTTGCAAAGATGGCGTCTAAATGTGCTGCGCTTGAATTTTCGTGGTTGTCTTCTCCGATCAAAAACTTTCAGATCTGTCAGTAAGTATGTTCATTGTGACTGTTTGTCTTACTTTCCTATATTCTAATTTAAAAAATAAAAAGGAAAGCATCATAAAATGGAAACTTCAGTTGAAATATATAGTGATATGACTATATAACTATAGAGTCTTATGACTTTTAGGTTATAAGGATGCCAATTATAACCCTTTGAAACACTTATAATATGATCAGTTCTCACTGGATTGTATGCCATGGGAGTTGTCTTTTGTCCATTCTTCTCAACAACTTTTTTGGGGGGAGGAGGAGGTGTCTAGTTTTTTTCTATCTATAAATAATCAATTTATCTGCTAAAAAATATAAGAACATATTCTCATTTTTAAAAATCTAACAATAGATAGTAAAAGCATATTTTTCACTCCCTCAAAAGTGTTCACTTACTCAAAAGCACTCAATGTTATCAGTTTTCCGTTTTTCTAGAATATATTTACATATATGTGACTAAAAATACACAATTTTAGCTAGCAATCTGTCAGTTTTATTTGTCCTTTTGAAGAACCAGCTTTTTGGCTCATTGATTCTTTTAGTCTCAATCTCATAGAGTTCTGATCTGATCTTTGTTACTTCTTTTCTTCTGCTAGCTTTGGGTGTAGATTGTTTTTATTTTTCTAGTTTCTCAAGGTGCAAAATTAAACTGTTGATTTCAGATCTCTCTGTGTTTCAATGTAGATATTTAATGCTATAAACTTTCCTGTCAGCACGAGTTTTGCTGTATCCCAAATGTTTTTGGTATGTTGTGTCTCTATTTTCATTTGTTTCAATGAATTTCTTTTTATTTCTGCATTAATTTTGTAGCTTTCCCAAGGGTCATTCAATAGCAAGTTGTTCAATATCCATGTAGTAGTGTAGTTTTAGGAGTTCCTGTTAGTGTTAATTTCTCATTTTATTTCACTGTGGACCAAGAAGATGCTTGGCATAAGAATTTATAATGAAGACCCCAAAAGCAATTGTGACAAAAATAAAAATAGACAGATGTGACTTAATTAAACTAAAAAGCTTCTAAAAAGCAAAATAAATAATCAACAGACTGAACAGAAAACCTATTCTGGGAATGGGAGAAAATATTTGCAACTCATGTCTCAGAAAAAGGACTTATATCCAAAATTTTATAAGAACTCAAACAATTCAACATAAAAAAAACCAAACCTCATCAAAAAGTGAGTAAAAAGACACACCTCAAAAAAAAAAAAAAAAAAGACACACAGGTGGTCAACAAATGTATTAAAAAATGCTCAACGTCACTAATCATCAGAGAAATGCAAATTAAAACCACAGTGGTATAACTACAGTGGTATAACCATTCTTACACCAGTCAGAATGGCTATTATTAAAAAGTCCAAGAACAACAGAGTTGGTGTGGTTGTGGAGAATAGGGAACACTCATACACCGCTGGTGGATTCTAAACTTGCTCAACTTCTATGGAAAACAAAAAAAAGACCAAGCAATCCCATTACTAGGAATCTACCCAAAGGAAAAGAAATCATTATATAAAAAAGATACCTGTACTTATACATTCATTGCAGCACCATTTACAATACCAAAATCATGGAATCAACCTATGTGCCCACCAGTGATTAACTGGATAAAGAAAATGTGGTATATATATATACCATGGAACACTATGCAGCCATAAAAAAGAATGAATTCATGTCCTTAGTAGCAACATCAATGGAGCTGGAGAACATCATCCTAAGTGAACTCATAAACAGACAACCAAATACCACATGTTCTCACTTATATGCAGGAGCTAAATGACCACAAAGATGGGAGTAATAGATACTGGGAATACCAAAAAGAGAGGAGGCGAAGAGAGGGTTTAGTGTTCAAAAATTGCCTGTTGAGTATAATGTTAACTATCTGGGGAACAGGCCACCTGAGGCCCAATCTCCAACAGTATGCAGTATGTCCATGTAACAAACATGCACTTGTATACCCTGAATCTAAAATAAAATAAAAATTTAAAATGCACAATTTTAATTTTTAACATGAAAATGGTCATGTGTTTTACATTTTCTTTTGTGTCCTGGAAATCTTTCCATGTCAGTACATTTAGAGTTAATAAATTCTTTTATTTATTTATTTTTTTTAGAGTCAAGAGGTACGTGTGCAAGTTTGTTACTTAGGTATATTGTGTGATGGTGTGGTTTGGTCTTCTACTATACCCACCATTTAAATGGTGCACATGGTACCCAATAGGTGGTTTTTCAATCCTTCCCCCTTCCCTACTCCTTCCTTTAGGAGTCCCCAGTCTGTTTTTCCCATTCTTATTCCCTAGTATACCCAGTGTTTAGCTCCCACTTGCAGGTGAGAACATGTGGTATTTGGTTTTCTGTTTCTGTTCAATTTGCTTAGCCTAACAGCCTCCAGCTGTAAAGGACATGATTTTGTTCTTTTTTATGGCTGCATATTATTCCATGGTGTATGTTTATCACATTTTCTTTATCCAGTGTACTGCTGATGGGCAAATTTAGATTAGTTCTCTGTTTTTACTGTTGTGAATAGTGCTATGATGAACATACAAGGGCAGGTATCTTTTTGGTAGAATGATTTATGCTCCTTTGGGGCATGTACGCAGTAGTAGGATGCTGGATTGGATGGTAAATCTATTTTTAGTTATTTGAGAAATCTTTCTGTTTCCCACAAGGGCTGAACTAGCTTACATTCCCATCAACAGTTATGAGCATTCTCTTTTCTCTGCAACCTTGCCAACATCTGTTGGTTATTGACTTTTTAATAATAGCTATGGTGACTGGTGTGAGATGGTATGTCATTGTGGTTTTGATTTGCATTTATCTGATGATTAGTGATGTAGAGCATTTTTCATATATTTGTTTGCCACTTGTATGTCTTCCTTTGAGAATGTCTGCTCATGTCCTTTGCCCACTTTTTTTTCTCTTGTCCCCCTTCAATTGCCCACTTTTTAATGGGGTTGTTTTTCCTGTCAATTTAAGTTCCTTATAGATTATGAATATTAGGCTTTTGTTGGAGTCATAGTTTGCAAATATTTTCTTCCATTCTGTAGGTTGTTTGTTTATTTTGTTGATAGTTTCTTTGCTGGGCAGAAGCTTTTTTAGTTTCATTAGGTGCTATTTGTACATTTTTGTTTTTGCTGCTTTTGCTCTTGAGGACTTGGACATAAATTCATTTCCTAGGCTTATGTCCAGAGGAGTGTTTCCTAGGATTTCTTATCGAATTTTTATAGTTTGAGGTCTTACATTTAATTCTTTAATCCATCTTGAGTCAATTTTTGTATATGGTGAGAGGGAAGTGTCCAACTTCATTCTTCTGCATTTGGTTAGCCAGTTTCCCCAGTACCATTTATTAAATAGGGTGTCTTTCCCTAATATTTATTTTTTGTCATCTTTGTCAAAGATCAGTTGGTTGTAGGTAAACAGCTTGATTTCTGGGTTCTCGGTTCTATTCCATTGGCCTATGTGTCTATTTTTGTACCAGTATCATGCTATTTTGGTTACTGTAGCCTTGTAGTAAAGTTTGAAGTCTGGTAATATGATGCCTCTGACTTAGTTCTTTTTCTCAAGATTGCTTTAGCCATTTGAACTTTTTTGCTTCCATATAAATTTAAGTATTGTTCTTCTAGATCTATGAATAATGATGTGTACAGTTTGATAGGAATTGTATTGAATCTGTAGATTTCTTTGGGAATTATGGACATTTTAACAATATTGACTATTCTAATACATGAGCATGGAGTGTTTTTCTAATTTGTTTGTGTCAGTTTGGGTTTCTTTCAGCAGTGTTTTGTAGTTCTTATTGTAGAGATCCTTCACCTCCTTAGTTAGATGTATTCCCAGTATTTTATTTTATACTTGTGGCTCTTTTGAATGGGATTGTGTTATTGATTTGGTTCGCAGCTTGACTGTTGTTGGTGTATAGAAATGCTACTGATTTTTGAATGTTGGTTTTGTATCCCGAGACTTAACTGAAGTTCCTCATCAAGTCTAGGGGTCTTTTAGTGGAATCCGTAGGGTTTTGTAGGTATAGAATTATATAATCTGCAAAGAGGGATCATTTCACTTTCTCTTTTTCTATTTGGATATCTTTTATTTCTGATTGATTATTCATGCCTGATTGCTCTGTCTAGGACTTCTAGTACTATGGTAAGTAAGAGCAAAGAGAGTAGACGTCTTGTTCTAGTTCTTAGAGGGAATGTTTCCAATTTCTTCCTATTAAGTATGACATTGGTTGTGGGTTTGTCATAGATGGATCTTATTATCTTTGATCCTTTGATGCCAGATCATTTTCCATATTATAGATGTGCCATAATTTATTTAACCTTCTTCCTATTGATGGACATCAAGATTGTTTCTATTTTTTTCCTAGCGGACTGCTTTGTACTTCCACTGTGATATTTGTCTTTAGCCTATACATCCTTTGAGATGCATTTTCTACCTTAACATATATATTTCAGGAAATTAGAGAAACAATATATTTCAAAAAAAATATACAATCATAATGATTCCAAATAATGAGATTGAGTGCCATATGTGCGTAAATATCAACTTGAATAAGTCTAAAGATATTAATTAACAAAATCAAGTTGCAGTATTACATATAATCTAATACCATTTGTATACAATTTTTCAATGAGCAAAATAATATATATACTTATTTTTAATTTTTAAATAGTTTCAATACATATTTTTAAGGACACACATAACACAAATAGTAACATAAAAAGCATACTTGGGAATGAAAACTTCATATACAAGATAGTAGTTACATAAGTGGGTGGAGAGAGTTTAATAAAATGGGGGAGATGCACACGAAGTTTCAACTATATTTGTACATTTTTGACTAAAAAAATAAGTTGAATAAAATGGAATAATTCTGAATTGTGATGACTGGTACTATATAAACTTATTGTTTTTTGTATATTGTTATTGTATCTGACTATGTAGTAAGCTCTCTCTTTGGTTTTAGTGGTTTGTCAGTTGATTGTCTCAGATTTTCCATATAGACTATAATATCATCTGGAATATTTACAATTTTAGTTTCATTTATTCCGATTCTTGTATCTTTTTTTTTCCCCACCTCATTTTATTACATTGCTTATGACCTTTCTTCAGTGTGAAAAAGTAGCAGAGATTTGTGGGAATCTTGTGTTGTTCATAACTCCTTTTTTATATTTTTAATGAGAGTAGTATCAACATATCTTTTAATTTTGGGGAGACATATTGTATGGGGTATAATGCTGTTCTCACTTTTACAGCAATCATCTCTGCTGCATATTTCTCATTCAGTCTGGTCACATCTCCCTTTGGATTTTTAGAAACTGTTAATTTATGATCCAACAGGAACATTCCTCTATTGTCTTCCAGGCATGTTATAGATTTTTGAAAAAAGAATTTACTTTTTGGAATTTGTATAGGAGAATTTTCACATGTGCTTAGTATGTCATATTGAACCAACTTATTGCTTTTGTAGTAATAAAAGGTTGATAAAATAATTATAAGCCTTGATATGTTGGTTACTAAGACTCTTTCTATCTCTGTGTTTTTGTCTGTCTCTCTCCCTCTCTCCATATATGTATATATACACATATACACACACTGTGTGTACACATATGAAATGTACATAGAAAATATACTATCAGATAAATGTGCATTTTCTGAAGAAAGAAAATGGACTCAAGATGCAACATTCAGGATTTTAGTTTGCAAGATGAAACATTCAGGATTTTAGTTTCCCCTAAGATTTTTCATGATGGAATGATAGTAGAATGAGTTTCTGAAGAATGGCAGGGCATATGTCTCCAGAAGCTTTTGTTTTATTTATTTATTAATTGAGATAAAATTTACATAACATAAAATTGACCATTTAAGCCATTTTAAAGAGTACAGTTCAGTGGTTTTTGTTATATTAACAATACTGAGCAATTATCACCATTATTTAATTCTAGAACATTTTAATCAGTCCAAAAAGAAACTCCATATACATACTGTCTTTGATTTCTTTTTCTTAGTTAATTGCTCAGGCTAGGACATCAATGTTAAATATAAGTGGCAAGAGCAAACTTTTCACCATTAATTAATATCTTACTTGTGCATTTAAAAAATGCCTTTAAGCCGGGCTTGGTGGCTCAGCCTATAATCCCGCACCTTTGGGAGGCTGAGGTGAGTGGATTGCCTGAGCCCGCGGGTTCGAGACCCGCCTGGGCAGGCGAGACCGCATCTCTACAATAAATCAAAAAATTAGCCGGGCGTGGTAGCGCGCACCTGTAATTCCGGCTACTTGGAAGGCTGAGGCGGAAAGGATCGCTGGAGCTCAGCAGGTCGAGATTGCAGTGGCCAGGAGCGGCCACTGCACTCCAGTCTGGGCGACAGAGTGAGACTCCAACTCAAAAAAAAAAAAAAAAAAAAACCTTTGACTGGGTTGAGGAAGTTCCTATATATTCCTACTTTGTTGAATATTTTTGTCACAAAAGGATGATGGATTTTTTCAAAAGCTTTTTCTGTGTCAACTGAGACGGGATTTTTGGCTTCATTTTATAAATATGGCATATAGTATTATTATGGTATATAATTAATATTAATATGGTATATATTGCGTTGATTGATTCCTGAGATCAGTCTCACTTGTTCATACATCATGGTATAATCCTTTTAATATGCTGCTGGATTTCATTTGATAATACTTTGTTAAGGATTTTTGCACATATATTTAAAAGGAATATTAGTCTGTACTTTTCCTTTCATTTGATGTTTTTGTCTGGTTTCCTTATCAGGGTAATTCACAGAATGAGTTAGGAGGTGTTTTTTCCTTCTATTTTTTTTAGAAGAGTTTGAACAGGATTGGTGTTAATTATTCTTTTAGTGTTTGGTAGAGGTTTTCAGTACAGCCATCTAGTCCAAGGCTTTTTGTTGGAAGTTTTTTGATTGCTAAGTTAATATATACATTTTTTTTTACTTATAGATCGATTTGGATTTTCTGTTTTCTCTTGAGTCAGTTTTGGTAATTTGTGTGTTTCTAGAAATTTGTCAATTCCATGTAGGTTATCTAATTTGTTGGGGTACACTGTTCATAATATTCTCTTATAATCCTTTTTATTCTAGTAAAGTCAGAACTAATGTACCCACTTTTATTTCTGATTTAGTAGTGTTAGTCTTCCTTCTTGTTTTCCTGGTCAGTCTAGCTAAAGGGTTGTCAATTTTGTTGATTGTTTCAAACAACCAACTTTTGTTTCCTTTTTTATTGTTGTAAAATACATAAAATATAAAATTACCATAAGTTTTTCATTTTACCATTTTTAAGTGTACAGTTCTATGGCATTGAATATGCTCACATTGTTGTGCAGTCATCACTACCATTCATTTCCAGAACTTTTTTATCTTATAAAACTGAAACTCTGTACTTATTAAGTATTAGCTTAATACTTAATACCCAGTTTCTTCCTCCTCCTAGCCCCTTGCAACCATGATTCTACTTTTCATCTCTATGAATTTGATGACTCGGTATGTGAAATCATGCAATAGTTGTTCTTCTGTAACTGTCCTTTTTCACTTAGCATAATGTCTTAAAGATTCGATCATATTGTAGTATATATCAGAACTTCCTTTTTGGACACCCCAAACACTTTTGGACAGGTGAAGCACCCTGTACCCAGCAAAGATCTCTTTGAGCACATAGAGACCAGAAAGTGATGGCAGACTCAGAAATCTGGGTGCCCATCCCCTGCCATGCACCAGATTCACACAGGAACTGAAACCCTGCCAAGAGGAGATTGGATGAGTGTTTCTAAGGAGGTTTGATTTAGTTCACCCCCTCCAGGCCATACACAAGTCATCGATCCCATGGATGAAGAGTCTTAGTCAGGGTACAGTGGCAAGCAACTGGAGCCCAAGTGGAATGAGGAACAAAACCTGCACCTGGTCAACCACTGTGAGTGCAGCTTCCCAGAGGAGACCTGTGGCTGACTGTCAAGCAGGGAAAGTCCACCTGGGAGTGAATCCATAGCCATAGCCAACAACTAGTACATATCTTCCCAGTCAGATCAGAAAGAATCACCTCCAAGTCCTGCATGTCTACAAGACAGATCCCTCCCTCCTCACCTGTGGCAGGGAACTTGCTTTTTTTCAGGAGCCGAGAGCTGACATGAACTCAAAGACACTCAAAGACTTTCTTGGTAGTAAGACTTCTAGGCTGCAAACCAAAGATAGCAGACAGGGGACCCATCCCTCCACTTGCTTTCTGCAGAGTTCTAGCAGCAGAGACTGAAAACTAACCCAAATAGATGAACAATTCAATCTACATGAGAGAAACCTGCCACAGGGTGGAGCAAGGAGCAGAAGTGAATGCCCTCCCCCATAATAGATAAGAAAGAAAGGCCTATCACAAATGAGGAAAAATCAATGAAAAAAAAAGACAACCCTCAGAGTCCCAAAGAGACAGCTCCTGAAAAAGCAGCTATCAGAGCACAAACAACGGAAACCCCCAAGAATGACCTGTCTCAGACAGTAACAGAAATCAGAGATTAGATGGCTAAAAAGGAATAGCGAATACCAAGAGAAACTAGATGCAAAACTCCCTGAAGTTGCACAGGAAGTAAAAGCAGAGTTGGCCAATTTCAGAAAAACCTATTCTGAAATATTGGAAATTAAGAACTCCATCATGAAAATCAAAAACACAGTAACAAGCATAGGGAACAGAATCAACCAAACAGAGGAAATAATCTCAGAACTTGAAGACCAAAATTAGAATTAGCCCAGTCTGTCAAAAACAGAAACAAAGCTTAAAAAGAAGGAGCAAGCCTTCGAGAGATGTGTAACTTTGTCAAGAATCCAAATCTATGCCTGATTAGTATCCCTGAAGCAGAAAGGAAAAATGAGAACACTATGGAACAAACATTCCATGAGGTCATGCAAGAAAATGTTCTATATCTTGCTAGAGAGGTGATCATTCAAGTGCAAGAGAGTCAGAGAACCTCCTCAAGACATCACATGAGAAGACTATCCCCAAGACACATAGTAATCTGCCTCCACAAAGTAACCCTGAAAGAAAAAAATCCTAAAGGCAGCAAGAAAGAAAGATTGAACTACCAGCCAGGGAAGACCCATCAGAATTGCTCCAGACTTATCTGTAGAAACACTACGAACCAGAATAGACTGGAGTCCAATTTTTAATGTTTTTAAAGAGAAGCAATTCCAGCCAAGAATTTCCTATCCCACCAAGGTAAACTTCATCAGTGAAGGAGAATTAAAATTCTTCTCAGACATACAATCCCTAAGAGAACATGCTGCCTCCAGACCAGCCCTTCAGGAGACACTTAAGAAGGTGTTTAAAACAGGAAAAAAAAAAAAAAGGAATGGTCATACATATCACAAAAGTACAGGCAAGCACAGAGTTCACAGAGTATACAAAGCACTCACAAAAATGAAAATACACACACATATAAGTAAAAAGGAAGTAAAGCAACCTCCTAAGAGCCCTATGGCAGGGATAAACTCATATTTCAATAATCAATTTGAATGTGAATGGATTAAATGTGCTACTAAAGAGACATCGAGTGGCAAACTGGAAAATGAAGCATGACCCAACAGTATACTGCTTCTAGGAGACTCACCTCACTGCAAAGGACACCCACAGGTTCAAAGTTGGGGACTTGAAAATGGCCTTCCAGGCAAATGGAAAACAGAAGAGAACAGGAGTAGCTCTTCCGATCTCAGACAAAGCAGACTTCACACCATCCAAAATTAAAAAGGACACAGAAGGACGTTACATAATGATAAAAGTCTCAATCCACCAGCAAGAAATATTCATCTGAAACATATATGCACCCAACGTAGGAGGACCAGGTTTTATAAAACAACTACTAAGTAAGCTAATAAAGGACTGATTCTCATACAATCCTAGTCGGAGATCAAAACACATTACTAACAGCTTTAGATAGATCATTGAGGCAAAAAACCAACAGGGAGATCCAGAACCTTAACTCAATGCTTGATCAAATAGATTTAATAGACATCTATAGAATACTCCACCCAACATCTACAGAGTATACATACTCTAAGATCAATCACATTTTTGGACATGAATAAAGCATGAATAAATTTCAAAAGATCAAAATAATACTGTGCACCATCTCAGATCACAGTTGAATAAAAATAAATATCATCACCAACAGGATCCCCACAACATACCAAGACATGGACACTAAACAGCATGCTACTGAATGACTTCTGGGTCAACACAGAATCAAGACAGAAATAAAAAGTGTCCTGGAAAGAAAGGAAAACCAAGACAAATCTTATCAGAACTTCTTGGATTCCTTGAAAACAGTATTAAGAGGAAGATTTATAGTATTGCATGCACACATCAAGAAAACATAAACATCACAAGGCTAATGTCACACCTAAAGGAGCTACAAAGGCAAGATCATCTAAATCCTAACTTCAGCAGAAGAATTCAGATCCCAAGATAAAATCACAATTGCAGGATATAGAAGACAAAAATATCATAGAAAAGATCAACAGGATAAAAAACTGGTTCTTTGAAAGGATAAGTAAGATTGGTGGACCCTTGTCCAAATTGACTAAAAGAAAGAGAATGTTCAAATAAACATCATGAGAAATGCAAAAGGCTAAGTCACAACTGACCCTGAAGAAATTCAAAAGATTATCAGAGATTATCAGAAATTACTATGAGCACTTGTATGCAAATAAACTAGAAAACCTAAAGGAAAGGGAGGACTTTTTGACATCACACAACCTCCCAAGGTTGAAATAAGAAGAAATTGAAATTCTAAACAGACCAGTAACAATCAACTCAGTCATAAGAAATCTCCCTGCCAAAAAAAGCGCCCAACCAGATGGCCTCCTAGCTGACTTCTGTAAGACATACAAGGAGGAGCTGATACCAATCTTATTGAAAATATTCCAAGCAATTGAGAAGGATAGACTTCTCCCCAACTCATTTTGTGAAGCTAACATCATAATGATATCCAAACCCAGGAAAGACCCAACAAGGAAAGAGAATTACAAGCCAATTTCCTATATGAACATAGAGGCAAAAAGTCTCAACAAGATTCTAGAAAGTCAAGGATCATCCACCTTGACTAGGTGGGCTTCCTTTCTGGGATTCAGGGCTGGTTCAACATTCACAAGCCCATAAACGTAATTAAGCACATTAACAGATTTAAAACCAAGAACCACATAATTATATCATTAGATACAGAAAAGGCATTCTACAAAATCCAGCATCCCTTTTTGATAAAAACCCTTGAGCACTAGGTATAGAAGAAACATTCCTCACAACAGTAAGAGCCATTTATGATAAACCCACAGCCAACATTTTGCTCAGTGGGCAGAAGCTGGAAGCATTCCCTCTAAGAACAGGAACAAGACTGGAATGCCCACTCTCACTCCTCCAGTTCAACATAGTGCTAGAAGTCCTAGCCAGAGCAATCAAGTAAGGGAAGGAAGTCAGGGGTATCCAAATAGGAAAAGAGGAAGTTAAGCTATCCCTCTTTGTGGACAATATGATTCTATACTTTGGAAAACCTAGGGAGTCTATAAAAAGCCTCCTTGTACTGATAAATGACTTTGATAAAGTCTCAGGTTACAAAAATCAATGTGCAAAAGACAATTGCATTACTATACACCAGCAACAAGCAGGTGGAGAACCAAATAAAAAGCACAATCCCATTCACAATGGCCACAATAAATTTTTTTAAACATATTTTTTATTTTAAAATTGTGGGGCACAGTTAAGGGTTAGGTATACAAATATGCATTGTGCAGGTACCCTTGTTGATGAGGTGTGCCCCCCGTCCCCAGATAGATATTGACTATCGTTAATCCCACCTCCCTTCCCCTCCCTGCCCCCCCCCCACAGTTTCCTGCCACTGTCAATCCTTTTCTTATAGTATTACGTAGTTGTTCAAGGTCCACTTATGGATGAGAACATGTGATACTCAGATCTTTGTTTCTGTGAGAGATCACTCAGTATTATAAACTCCAATTCCATCCAAGTTGCTGTGAAATGCATGATTTTGTTCTTTTTTATGGCTGTATAATATTCCATTGTGTATATGTACCACATTTTAAAAATTCAATCCTCTTTTGATGGACAGCATGGTTGGTTCCATGATCTTACTATTGTGAACAATGCTGAGATAAACATACGTGTGCAGATACCTTTTTTAATAGAGTGATTTGAGTTCTTCAGGGTATATTCCCAGTAGGGGGATTGCAGGGTCATATGGAAGGTCAATTTTTAGAGCTTTTAGGAATCGCCACACTGCTTTCCACAGAGGTTGCACTAGTTTACACTTCCACTAACAGTGTAGAAGTGTTCCCTTTCACCACATCCTCTCCGGCATCTGTTATTTTTTGAGTTATTGATAATTGCCATTCTGACTGGAGTTAGGTGGTATCTCAGTGTAGTTTTAATTTGCATCTCCTTGATGATTAGTGAGGTTGAACATTTCTTCATGTGTCTGTTGGCCGCTCATATGTCTTCCTTTTAGAAATGTATGTTCATATCTTTTGCCCACTTTGTAATGGGGTTGTTTGTTTTTTTCTTTTCAGCACGTTTGAGTTCCTTATAAATCTAAGTTGTTAGGCCTTTGTCAGACATGGAGTTGGCAAATACTTTACCCAGTCTGTGGGCTGTCTCCCTCCTCTCTTGATAGTTTCTTTGGTTTTGCAGAAGCTTGTCAGTTTAATGAGGTCTCATTTATCTATCTTATCTCTTATGGCCTGTGCGTTTCGAGATTTGTTCAGGAATTGGATGCCAGTTCCAATTTCAATAAGGGTGTGTCCTGCATTTTCTAAAGTTCTTATGGTCTGAGGTTTTACATTTAGGTTTCTAATCCATTTAGAATTAATTTTTGTGTATGGGGATAGATAGGGATCTTGTCTGAATCTTCTGCATGTGGTCAGCCAGTTTTCCCAGCACCATTTACTGAATAGGTTCTCCTCTCCCCAGTGGTAGGTGGTGGAGGCTTTGTCGAAGAATAAAATTTTTAAAAGATGAAATACCTTGGCATCCACCTAACCAGATAAAGTTAAAGACCTTCCTGATGAGAACTACAAAATTATGCTCAAAGAAATCAAGGATGGCACAAACAAATGGAAAAACATTTCATGCTCATGGATCGGAAGAATAAATATTGTCAAGGTGTCTGTTCTACCCAAGGCAATATACAGATTCAATGCAATACTCATCTACCAACATTGTTTTTCTCAGACCTGGAAATGGCAATACAGAAGTTCATATGGAAACAAAAAGGAGTACAAATAGCCAAAACAATTCTCAGCAAAATGAACAAAGCAGGAGGTATCGCACTTCCAGACTTTAAACTTATTACAAAACTACAGTAACCAAGACAGCCTGGTATTGGTATAGGAATTGGCACATAGATCAATGGAACAGGAGAGAGATTCCAGAAGCAATAACATGGTCTTTCAACCGACTCATCTTCAGCAGTGCCACCAATAACAACTACTAGGGAAAGGAGACCATATTTAGCAAGTGGTGCTGGGATAACTGGCTGACCACAAGCAGAAGAATGAAACTGGATCCTTACCTATCACCATATACAAAAATCAACTCAAAATGGATTGACAACCTAAATATACAACCTCAAACTATAAGAATCCTAGAAGAAAACATAGAAAACACCCTTATGTACATCAGAGTAGGCAACAAATTCTTGACCAAGAACCCAAAAATGAATGCCATAAAAACTAAGATAGACAAGTGGAATTCATCAAACTGAAAAACTTTTGCACAGCAAAAGAAACCATCAAGAGAGTAAAGGGACAACCCACAAAATGGGGAAAAAAATTGCAAATTATGCTGCTGACAAAGGCCTAACATCAAGGATCTACAAGGAACTCAAATGAAGTGAAAGGTGAAAAAAAACCCCAATAAAAAGTTAACAAAGGATACAAACAGACAGTTCTTAAAAGATAAGATACAAGCAACAACAGACACATGAAAAACTGCTCAGCCTCATTAATTATCAGAGAAATGCAAATCAAAACTACAATGAGATACCAACTAACTTTGGTAAGGATGACTATCATTAGTAAGTCAAAAAACAGCAGATTCTGGCGCAGGTACAGAGAAAAGGGAACAAACACTTCTACACTGTTGGTGGGAGAGCAAGCTAGTTCAACCTCTATGGAAAGCAGTGTGGCAATTCCTAAGAGAACTAAAAATTAAACTTGCATATAATCCAGCAATCCCTCTCCTGGCAATATACCCAGAGGAACATAAATCTGTCTACCAAAAAGACACCTGCACTCACATGTTTATTGCTGCACTATTCATAATAGCAAAAATATGGAACCAACCCCACTGCACGTTGATAGTGGACTGGATAAAGAAAATGTGGTACATATACATGATGGAGTACCATGTAGCCATAAAGAGGAACAAAATCATGGCCTTCACAGCAAACTGGATGGAGTTGGAGATCATAGTACTAAGTGAACTATCGCAGAAACAAAGAATTGAATACCACATGTTCTCATAAGTGGGTCCTGAACATTAGTCACATTATCACAAGAGAGGGATCAGCAGTTGCTGAGCACAACTAGAGGAGGGAGGAAGGATAGCAGTGGGCATGTGACAACACAAAGCGTACCCGGTCCACTAGCGGGGGAGTGGGGCCAGTTAGAAGCCCAAACTTAGCCTGCATGCAGCCTACTTATGCAGTTAATCCTCATTTGCATCCCACATCTCTATAATGAAATAAAAAGAAATAAAATAAAAATTTTAAAAAAAGAACTTCTTTTTAAAGGGTGAATGATTTTTGCTGTATTTTTAGGGGACTCCCCCAAATAACTGGAATTTACTTATAACAAATTGTGTTTTATTCTTACATTTTTAAACTTCAATCACCTTCAAAGTACTCTTTGTTGCAATACGTTTATTGAGATGCTTTTTTCACTACTCAAAACAGTTTTTGAACTCATCAATTTTGATGACTTAGTGCTTCTGTCGTTTTTTGTTTCACCTCTTTCACATCGGCAAAATGTTTCTCTTTGAGGATTCTTAATCTGGAGAAACAAAAGAAAGTTGCTTGGGGCATGATCACGTGAATAGGGAGGGTGGGCCATGGAGATCATGTTGTTTTTGATGAAAAGCTGCTGAACACTCAGCATAATGTGGGAAGGTTGTTCTTGTAAATCACCCATCATGAAATGGGCAAACACGTTGGAAGAATCTCTAGAAAAATACAATGAAGCTAAACACAGCTCCTCACAGCAATGCTAGCTGCTACATAGATGCTGATGGGTTCCTAGAACACATACCTAGCAGGGGAAGCCTATACAATAAGGGGCCCACCCTCCAAATAATAATTTCATTTCTTTGGGTCCCCTGCATATATACCACATTTTGTTTATCCATTCTTCCCTCAGTAGACACAAAGTTTGTTTCCATCTTTTAGCTATTGTGAACATTGCTATGTGAATATGGGTATTTAATAAGTAACTTTATTTTCATTGATTCTGTTGTTTTTCTATTCTCTATTTTATCTCCACTCGATCTTGATTATTTTGATTGCCTTGGGTTTTGTTTGCTCTTCTTTTTCTATTTTCTTAAGGTGGAAGGTTAACCTTTCAGTCTATCTTTTCTTTTTTAAAATGAGCTTTATTTTTCAGAGAAACTTTAGACTCTTAGTAAAATTGATCAGAAGGTAGAGAGACTTCTCATATACCCCCTCCTCTATACATACACAGCCTCCCCACTATCAATATTACCCACCAAAATGGTATGTTTGTTAACAATTGATGAAACTACATTTATACATTATTATAACTCAAAACCCATATATACATTAGGGTTCTCTTGGTGTTGCACATTCTATGAGTCTGGAAAAAATTGTAGTGACATAGATCCATCATTATATTATCATACCTAGTAGTTTAATTCCTCTAAGTATCCTCTGTGCTCTGTCTGGTCATCTTTCCGGTCCTCACTCTTTTCTGGCAACTACCAATTTTTTATTGTCTGTATAGTTTTGCTTTTTCCATAATGTCATACAGTTGGAATCACACAGTATGTAACCTTTTCAAATTGGCTTCTTTCACTCAGTAATGTGCATTTAAGTTTCCTCTTTGTCTTTTCATGGCTTGAAAGCTTATTTCTTTTTAGTGTTGAATAATATATTATTGTCTGCATGTAACACAGTTTATTTATCCATTTACTATTGAATATCATCTTGGTTGCTTCCAAGTTTTGGTAATTATGAATTAATTTGCTGTAGGAATTCATGTGCAGGTTTTTGTATGGACATAAGTGAAAACTTTTTTGGATAGATATCAAGATATGGGAAGAATTTGTTTAATTTTGTAAGAAAGTGCCAACCTGTCTTCCAAATTGGCTGTACCATTTTATATTCTCATCAGCAAAATGAGAGTTCCTACTGCTCTATATCTTCTCCAGTATTTGGTGTTGCTAGCATTCTAGATTTTGGCCATTCTAATATTTGTGCAGCGGTATCTTATTGCTCTTTTAATGTACATTTCCCTGATGACATTTGATGTGGAGCATCTTCTCATATGCTCCTCTTTCTAGTGAGGTATCTGTTAAGGTGAAAACTAGGTTGTTTTCTTATTGTTGAGTTTTAAGATTTCTTTGTATATTTTGGATAAAAGTCCTTTGTCAGATGTGTGATTGGCAAATATTATTTCCTACCTTTTGACTTGTCTTTTCATTTTCTTGATTTATCTTTGTAAATGTAGGCATTTACAACTATAACCTTCTCTAGATTTTTTTTACATGCTTCCACATAAAGATTTTTCCTGATGCTTAGATACAAGGTACACTGGGAAGTTTGGGGTGGATAGAAAATGGGTAACATGAGGTTGTAGTTTGTGTAGAGAGTGCAAAGAGGGTTAACTTATGAAAATGTCTAAGTAAAATTCTCTATTTTGCCCTGAGCATATTGACCATATGTTCATTATAGTAGATTATGATTTATCTTATACAGGTCACATATATAAGATATATAATTTTATATTTGTATCTGAGATCAAGATAGCCTAAAGATATATTTTGTTTTAAATTTTAAAAATATTTTGTTGTATATTTTTAAAATATTTTATTTGGCTGGCATGGTGACTCACACCTGTAATCCCAGCACTTTGGGGGGCCAAGGCAGGAGGATTACTTTAGAACAGGAGTTTAAGACCAGCCTTAGCAACATAGCAAGGCCCCACCTCTATTTTTTTTTGAAAATATATTTTATTTAATAGTACTTGGAAGTGTAATTCTTTGTACAAATGTCTCGATCACAGAAACAATTAAGCATGCAAGTCTGAGTAAACTTTGATTTTTTTTTAAGAAAGTAAATGTAATATCTGTCTTATTTGGGGGAATCTTTAAAAATTTGTCAAAGATTATTTATTAAAACCCATTTTAATTCCAGCAACCATGACTGTAACAAAGAGATGTCTTAGCTCTTTCACTCCCCTCCTCCAGCTTAGATCAGTTCATTTATTGATGTGTCTAGAATTACATACACTTTTGGCAAGAAGTTTGGTTTTCTGTTGGTTAGATTAAAGATAAATATTGGTTGCTCTTTTGGACTGTTTGGCTGACTGGATACAACAGTTGTAATTCTTAAGTCAATAAAGTTTTAGATGAAAATTAACTTCAGAATGTTATCTTAAAATATTTAAAAGCCAGATGAGGGTACAGGTTTACAGAATTTAGGCAAGTAGGTTCCCATCACTGAATTGCTTCTATTTGACAGAGCAGGAAACTTATCAGATTTCTCAGAAACAGACACAAAGTGATCCAGGGCATAGGCTCCAGAGAAAAGAAGGGTAAGTAAATGAAAAAGCTGGGCTGCTTAAAGTTAAATATCTTTCTCAAATGACTAGGTATTAGTTCAGGGCTAGCTCAGGTTTAGGACTCAGGACTCAGGAAGCCTCAATTTAGTAAATTTTGCTTACTTGAAAGCAATCAGAGAATCTTAGGACTAGTAGGAAAATTTAAAGAAAAGCTTATTTTATCCAAATACTCAAGTGATATGTTCAAATATGTATATTTCAGGATAATCATATTTTGAATATTATAAAATATACCTATATTTTAATTTCATGAACTTCATTAGTTTTTTGAACAGAAGAGTCCAAAGGCAAATTATTAGAGTAACTATCACGTAAGAAATTGATAGAGGTGTCTAAGTGTTCATTTCATCATGGATCAACTATGTTTCCCTGAAAAAGTACAAACTCTGATGCAGAGAAGGGGAAAATCTTAAGTTTTCAAAAATGTACTTCAATTCTGACCCTGAGAGATATTGGCATCTTCCACTGACTTCTTTTTTGAATGGGCTGGATTAATTTCTATTTCCATGAGTTCCAGAACTTTGTTTACAAATAGATCCCTGAGGACGATTAAATTGTACATAAAAAAAATCAATAAAATCTCCAACCAGCCTTAAACCAGAGAACAACTTGGGTCCTTTCCCTGAATTAGATTTAGTATCATTTCATTCCAGAATCCTCTTGCCCCAAGTGTGATCTTTCTGTCTCCTACTGAGGTCACACCAGGCTTTTTCTATCATCAGATCTTAACTTTTTCAGGTCTGTGTCCTAAATATTTCCCTCTGAGGCTCATGGAACAATAATAAATGAGTTTGTGACATCTCTTTGGTAACACTCCAAATTTAACAGCTGGCTTTCATGACTCAGTGAACAATGTGGGGATTTTATTTGAGAATCAGTATCTCTTAGTTTCCACCTCTGACTCAAACACTGGTAAAATGGGCAGAGTAGTTAGTACTTCACAATTCTGAGTCATTTCCTGAAGAACCAGGAATTCTGACAGTTCTTCCAGCTTCCCATTCTCCTACTTTCCTATGCATATTAATGCAGATTTAAACATCTTGGACCAAAGACTCTCTCATGCCAACTTCCCCCAGGGGTGCTCCTGCAGAGAAAGGTTTAATCTTCCTCTTGGGGATCTGGTTCTGGAAGTCCTGATGCCAGGCAGCCATGGATAAGGGTAACTTTTAGAGTGCCCTGCAGCCCTACATAGGAAAAAGGTCTTAAGCAGGTTTGAATCCTGGCTCTGTCACTTGCCAGCTGTGTGACCTTGTCCCAAGTTACTTAAACTCTAAGCTTTGGATTCTTCCATAAAAGACAGATAATATTATCTACCTCAGAGTGATCCTGCAAGATCTAGAAGTGAAATATGTGACATTCTTAACACAGTGACTAGCATCTGGTAGGTGCTTAAAAATTGCTCAGTACCATTTGTCACATACCATCCTCCATGCCTTGAGAGTTTGTGCTAATATCGAATAAGACAGTTATTTGCTAAACTTTGTAGGAATACGTTGGTACAAGAAATGAAAACATATTCAACTTAGTGTGAAAAGAAAATCTGTATAAAAAAGAAAAAGTAGTGTTGCACTAGGGATATGAATACATTTCTTTTCACTTTATCTTTCTCTTTACGTAGACCACAAGCAGCTATATAAGTGCAACCTGATGGGGTGAGGGATTTAAAGTCTCCACGGACTTCTTTTTCTGGTGATCTGTTTCTCTATGTGAGCTAATTTTAACCTGCAAACCCAAATCATGGGCCTTCTCTTGGGTATCCCTTCCACTTCCTCAGTGGCTACTCATATTTCCTGTTTTTTGTTTTGGCTTCATTCCACATACTGGCTCTGAATTCCAGTTTCATCCTTTGTTTTATGCTTCTTGACGTATTAGCTTGGCAGGAAGGGCTCAGGCCTTTTCCTACTGACAGGTGACTTCTCAGTTTAAGCTCTGCTCGACAAACAAAAAACAGTGCTGTTTCCACATTCCCCAGTGTTCTTACCTCTTCAGGCCCATGATTCACACCATCTACAGCTATTTCTGAGTCCTGTCTTCTGACTAGCTTACAATATAATTCTCACATTCTCTACTTATTACTTATGAAATTCGGGTCTAGCTTGAAAGTTGTTTTTGTTTTTTTTTTTACAAGGAACAGTGAAGAGTAGTTGAGAATTGGGATTTCCTAAGACGTTATTTTAGAAGTTAGAAATGGAAATACGTTTAGTGCATAAACCGATTTACTGAAAAAAGGCAGTGAAGTGGGCAGTGGAGAGAGAGAACAACATTTAATTATGACTAAACATTTGTATCTAATCATCTTGATCATATTTAGGTATGTACAAACAGCTATCAAAAGGCATGTAAAAATGAATCAAGTTTTTTTATTATCAAAAAGCAATAAAAACATTTATACAGCACATTATGAAACTCTAATGCCATCATGAGAACCCAACTCCTGTGGGCTACCAGTGTGGAATTGCGTGTCGCCAGAGGCTGCTCGGCAAATGGACAGGCAAGCAGGATGAGAAGATTCTCTTGATTACTATAAGTGTCACAATAATCATTATAGTAATAATTAAAGAAAGCTTCCTTTAGCTGGATAACCCTGCATAAATAGGCAACACTGTTAATCAAAATGTAAACATGGTTTTCTAACACCAGCATGGCAGATACAAAACTAGTCACAACCAGAACAGTTTATTTTAACAGAACTATGTTATCCCACTATAGTAATTCTTACACTTTGCTTCTTTGCCATGTGATCCTTATGTATTTTTTCCCATTCATCATCTTCCATATCCTGGTCAAATGTCTCAGGGTATGCTGGCAACTTGTCTTTTGGGCATTCTTCATAGTAACTTCGAACATATTTTCCTACAGACCACCCTTTGTATTCTTCTGGCATTTTGCATTCCAGGCCATTATAATGGACATTGTAGTGATGCTTTAACCAGTAGTAGAGGTAGTGGATGTTGTAGTCACATCTCCAAGGGTTATCTCTGAGCCACAGGAGTTTCAAAAAATACAAGTCTTCTAATACTCCGTAGTCAAAGTTTTGTAGACTGTTGTTTGATAAATCTAACTCTTCTAAATGTGTGAGCCCTAAAAAAGCAGCTAGGAACAGAAAATATTTATTAAACCAACGAGTAATCGAGTTAATACAACTTTATGGTATATAAAAAAGACAAGTACTTATTAAAAATAAGAGACAATTCTTCCTGTTGAAAATAAAGGGAGAGATTTTTCTTCTTTTTCTCAGGGTATTTACTTCAGAAAACTTGTAACTGTAAGTATTTTCTCTTCTCTTTGAAATGTCTTTAAGCCTTTTGGAGACTTGACAGGCCTTTTGTTACCTTTATGACCCAGGAGCATCTTTCTGTAGGACCTGGCAACCATCTCTTTGACATATAAACATCAAGGAAGATAGCGCCACGTCTCCCAGTTTCTGTGAGAGGGTGGAAACCTAACTTTGGTAGTCACTTTGCTTCCAGTTTCAAAACTACCTTCTGTCATAAGGATACAAGTTGTTTTTTTTTTAATCTGAATAAGGCCAATAAACTAACACAGATAGTCTCCCCATTTGCCAGGTAAAGTGAGGATGAACTATGTGTGACAGAAAGTGTTGTCAAGTCCTCTTACTTGAGGGTTAGTTATTGTTTGTATTGCAAACAATATATATGCAAGTGGTAGTATCTGCTTGGCTATATGAGGGGGTAAGATTTCTTTTGTCTTTGTGTTCTGGTTTAATGTTTAATCAATAATAAAATTGTTTACTTTCTTTGCTACCTTGTGGAGAGGATTTTTGGTTTGAAAGAATATTTTGTTTTAAATTATATTTTCCCACTGTATATGTATCTAAATGCAAAATTTGGAAATACATTTTTACTAAAACAAAGCATTTCCCTTGATTAGTGTGACTAAAATACAAATATTTTATTTGAGCAATAGGTTTTAAGTTAGCTCTTTAAAAATGTATTTTGGGCTCGTGTATTTTTGCATACTTACTGGAAAGATGCCACAAAAAAAGAGGCACAAATTAGGAAATTATTTCACACGTAAGACATAAACGCAGAAAAAATGAAAAATGTGCCTTGTGATGATTTGACAGCTCCCTAGGATATCAGTAAACTTTGAAAATGCCTAGAAAACAACTTTTCCCCACTTTGGGGGAAGGGATTCTATTTCCGTAAAGTCCCAAAACAATTTTTTCCAATGTTTTGAAAACATCTGGTTGTATTTTGGCAAGCTGTGGTAGCTATCAACTTTGAATACATATGTATTTAATTTTGCTGGAGGGTGGGTAATTAAAACCAATATTAAGTATTTAACACAAAATAAAACAGCAAAAAGCTTTTTTTCTTCTCCAAGAGTGAAGAAATCTATACCTAGATTATCCCTATTTCAGTTTATATGGATGGGCAGATACTCTAGAAATAGATTGTTTCAAATCTATTTGCTTCTATTTCAAACATTATCTCATTATTGTTTTAAAATATCCTTGGTAGAGCATAGTGTCCTTATTTTGAATTTGGAAAATATGCTGTCATACCAATACCATTAACTATTTTCATATTATCTATTCTCAGGAAAACCCATAATTCCCCCTTTAAAAATGCTTTCTATTTTGGTGTAAAGCAGTGGCTTGGTGGTAGATGACAAAAGGTCAGCCCTTGTGATGACAGTTCTGAAAACATTGGATTTTTTTTTCATTTGCTAAAATTCTGTGAGTAAATGATGTCACAAATTTACTTTTCTTAAAACAAGTCAGCCCTTCATTGTTACTTAAACCATATATATTCATGCATTTGCAAAAGCTAGTTTTCATGTTTCTTAAAGGAGGTAACAACTGCTAGTAGGGTATCTTCTTTCTCTTTTCCACAATAATGTCTGGCATTTTATTATTTATTTATTTATTTATTTATTTATTTTAATTTTTGAGTTGGCGTCTCACTCCGTCGTCCAGGCTGGAGTGCCACGGCCCACCCCAGTGTCAACCTGCCGGGCTCAGGCAATCCTTCCTCCTCAGCCTTCCAAGTAGCAAGAACTACAAGTGCATGCTACCACGCCTGGCTAATTTTTTATTTATTGTAGAGATGAGGTATTGCCAAGTTGCCCGGGCTGGTCTCAAACCTCCGGGCTCAGGCAATTTACTCGCCTCAGCCTTCCAAAGTGCTGGGATTACAGGCTGAGCCACAGAACCCGGCCAATGTCTGGCATTTTATGAAATGTTATTCTTGTCCTTTAAATTCTGGTGACTTGTTCTGCATCTGTATACTTAATAGCAAAAATCATCAAAGTAAGTCTATTTACAGTGTTTCATCTCAAAGACCCCCAAAAATACAAAAGGTCTTTTATTTTAAAACTTCTTTGGGTCATTTTGCCTTATTTAAGTGCTTAGATACTTTTTTGTTCCAGAAGACAAAGGTGCTTGGTGTTTGGTAGGTGCTTAATACGTAATTGCTAATGTAGAAAATACTTTCCTGGGACTGAATTGAACAAAGGAAAAAACAAAAATACCACTACTGACGATAGAGATCTTTGTGTGTCAACAAGGAAAACACATTAGGTGAACAAGATTAAGGGTCTTCAGGGGATCCTTAGTATAGAATAGGAATCCCCACAATTATGGGAATTTCATAACTATGAAAATATCAGTTATAGGAAATGTGTAAAAAATTTCACTAGAAGTAAGACAAGTTCATTCTGCAGTATTACCTGTCTCTGCATTGTCTTCTCATTTTTCTCTAGTTTTCTTTATACACTGTAGTTCTGTTATAATTAAAACATTGTTGCACTATTATTCACCACTTTAATACACTGAACTTAAGCCATATAATAGCTAACATTTTAGTTTAGTTTAGAGAGAACTTTAAAATTTCTTTGCATTAATACTTTTGATAGTTGGAAAGCTATGGTTTTGATTTTGAATGACAGCATCAGAAGGAAACTAGACACTTGCCTAGGGACCTTTGACATAGCATGCTTGTCCTGCGATCTTTGCTTCTCATGGCCCAGGAGGGTGTCTCCACCTCCAGATTCTTCACCCTGTGATCTTGCTTTGTGGAGACTGGATACCAGTGACTGGCCTGCACACTAATGTAAAAATTACTTCATTTGGGAGTGTGGTACATATACAAGATGGAATATTATGCAGCCATAAGAAGGACAAAGTTATGGACTTCACAGCAACTTGGATGAATTTAGAGTCCATAACATTGAGTGATTTGTCACAGAAACAAAGAACTGAATACCACGTATTCTTACTCATGAGTGGACCCTGAACGTTTACCATAATACTATAAGAAAGGGATTGGCAGTAGCAGGAAGCTGCCAGAGGAAGGAGGGGGGTACATGACATTAACAAGGGTACCTGATCACAAACCAGACAAAGTGGGGACCAAAGGGAGGCCCAAACTTTACCTATACGATGATCACTTGTATACCTAATCCTGAATTGTACCTCACATCTTTGAAATAATTTATCAAGCTCATTTTTTGCCAGAGGCTTTGCTTAGCAAATGGGGAAAACATTTGAAGGACGAAAAAGATAATTGATTTTGGTCTAGGATTAGATATAATATGTTGACTCTGGTTTGAGCACATTTTATTTTAATTTATGAGCTTGGTGTTTAGCAGTTTGTTTCCAGTTTATTCTAAACAAGTCAGGGCTTAATGAATAGCAAAGAAAATGTCCAAATCTGAATTTCTCTTTAAAAATCACTATGTTTAGCATATTATTATTATTGTTGTTGCTGTTGTTTTAGTTAGAGTCTCACTCTGTCACTTAGACTGGAGTGCAGTGGCCACTCCTGGTCACTGCAGCCTCAACCTGCTGCTGGTTCTGGCGGTCTTTCTGCCTCAGCCTTCCAAGTAGCTGGAACTACAGGTGTGCACTGCCACGCCCGGCTAATTTTTTGATTTATTGTAGAGATGTGGTCTCATCAAGTTGCCCAGGCGGGTCTCGAACCCTTGGGCTCAGGCAATCCACTCATCTCAGCCTTCCAAAGCGCGGGATTACAGGCTGAGCCACCGAACCCGGCTGTTTAGAATATTATTAACCACTTGCCACATATTCTTATTTTTTAAAAAAATCTATCCTACAAAACACTATTTGGGCTAACTGAATAAATGTTGGGGTACAATTCAGGATTAGGTATACAAGTAGTCATTGTATAGGTAATGTTTGGGCCTCCCTTTGGTCCCCACTTCACCTGGTTTGAGATCAGGTACCCTTATTAATGTTGTGTTCCCCCATCTCCTCTGGCAGTTTCCCACTACTGCCAATCCTTTTCTTATAGTATTATTGTACCCTACATCTTTAAAATAAACTTTTTTAAAAAATTACTTTTCGTTACTGGCTGGGCATGGTGGTTCATGCCTGCCTATAATCCCAGCACTCTGGGAGGTGAAGGATTGCTTGAGATCAGGAGTTTAAGGTCAGCCTGGGCAACATAGCAATACCTCATCTCTATAAAATAAAAATAAGAAAATTAGCCAGTCATAGTAGTGCATGCCTGTAGTCCCAGCTACTTGGGAGGCTGAGGAGGGAGGATTGCCTGAACCCAGGAGATTGAGGCTGTGATGAGCCATGGTTGTGCCACTGCACTTCAGCCTGGGTAACAGAGTAAGACCTTGACTCAAATAAATAAGATAAATAAATAAAATAAAATAAATTACATTACATTATTAATAGTATTAACATTCATCTTCATAATTAGAACTTCCCAAATGGAAGTAGCATGGAGAAGGCACATGTATATGTCACAAATCTGATTAATATTGCAGGAATTCTCAATATTCCAATTTTCCAATTCCAGTGTGTTTACTTAATTTACCAAGCTCATTTTTCACCAGAGTCTTTGCTTAGCAAATGGGGAAAAGATTTGAAGGATGAAAATGATAATTGGTTTTGATCTAGGATTAAATATAATATGTTGGCTCTGGTTTGAGCACATTTTATTTTAATTTATGAGCTTGGTGTTTAGCAGTTTATTTCCAGTTTATTCTAAACAAGTCAGGGCTTAATGAATAGCAAAGAAAATTTCCAAATCTGAATTTCTCTTTAAAAATCACTATGTTTAGCATATTATTGACCACTTGCCACATATTCTTTTTTTTCTTTTTTTTTTTAAATCTATCCTACAAAACACTATTTGGGCTAACTGAATAAATGTTTATTTATATATAGTATTACATACTTCACAAAGGATCATTTTGTCAAATATTTCTGAGTGCCAAACATGCCCTAATTTAAGTGTCATGTTTAATTAAAATTTGTACTTTTTATTACTTAGTTTAGATTTTTTTTTTTTTACTAAATTATATTTACTATAAAAGTTGCCATAGGAAAAAAATCACAGAACATGTTACCCATCTAAAGAGCTATTCAGTAGAACTTACCAGGATCTATGAATTCAATATCATTGCTGCTGAGGTTTAATTTCTTTAGTTCATGAACATCTTCAAATGCCTTCGGTCGAAGTTGGTTGATTTTATTGTATGACAAGTCAAGTTTAACAATATCTGGAGGGATGTTGTTTGGAACTTTTTTCAACTCTGGAAAAAGTAATAATATTTAGGTTATCGTGCTCCTCTTGCCCCTGTTTTCTCTATCACTTTTATACCTGTGTGATTGAAGAATTGGCTCCTAAAAACAAAGGGGGAGCTGAGCTTGGTGGTTCAGCCTGTAATCCTGCGCTTTGGGAGGCTGAGGTGAGTGAATTGCCTGAGCCTGTGGGTTCGAGACCCGCCTGGGTAACTTGGCGAGACCTCATCTCTACAATAAATCAAAATATTAGCCGGGCGTGGTAGCGCGCACCTGTACTTCCAGCTACTTGGAAGGCTGAGGCGGAAGGATTGCTGGAGCCCGGCAGGTCGAGGCTGCAGTGGCCAGGAGCGGCCACTGCACTCCAGTCTGGGCGATGGAGTGAGACTCCAACTCAAAAACAACAACAACAACAAAAAAAAAAAAAACAAAGGGGAAAAGGGAATGTAAAGTCAAAGAAAACCGGTATGAACAAGACTCAGCATGCACTAAATTCCATTAAAGCCCAGAGAATCACCCAATGGCTTCCCATCTCACTATGAGTAAAACCAGAGTCCACACTAAGGCCCTGTTTTAGAAAGCAGCCTGTTTATCAGGACTTGCTAGTTGAAGCCACATCTGCTGGGCTGGACATGAGGGTGGATGACAGAGCAACCACTGTAGAACAAGCTAAAGTGGGTTAACCACAAATAAATTGGTAGAAAAAAATGTTTATGAGAACACCCTGAAACCTGGCTTAAGCAACGTGCCAGACCTGTGGGTGCTGGAAAAAGAATATAAATCGCAGCATCAACTTCAGGGTTGTCAACAATAGCCCTGGGTAAAAATAGGATTCACAAGTAATACCAGAAAATGCAAACCAAAACTTCAGTAGTGTGGCTTAGAAAAACATGAAAAAATCTTATTTATTGTATTGATAAGTAAAAGAATTCTTTAGTCCTTTTACCTTAGAACTTGAATGAGAATTGCAAATATTGATACAAAGTATGTTTGCCTTTGATAACAAATATATAAATACACATTTCCTTGGAGGAGTCAAATTTGATCAATGCCCCACATTTCTAGACCAGGCACCACATGATATTCATATTTCATGTTTACTGCTACCCAAAAGTCTCAATAAATGCCTCAAGAAATACCATATTTATGTGATTATCACCCCTAACAAGCTTTGTCCCTCCCTGAACCAAACCTTGCTGATTTTGGGGGGGAAATTAGGAAATTTCTCCAGGTAATTTCACCATTTAGTAGGTTATCTTGGTTGTCAACAACCTCAGAACTGCTCTGAAGTCTTGTTAGTAGTAAGAAAAGAGACATAAATTACCCTGTTTATCGCAAATTAAAAATTCTTAACTTGTTCAAGCCAGGGGTAAAATTGTGCCCTTAACTTCAGAGACAGCTGAGGGCAAATTACCTGCATAATTCTCCCAGCATGATGCTTCAAGTAAAATGACGCCTTAAAAATGGTAGATTTTTCTGGTAAATGTGAAACTAAAAGCAGTTTAAAGACTCTTACTTTCATATATTCTTGGAAAATCTATTGGTCTAAATATGGCATAACCATACCTTTCAACTAGTCCCACATTTATTCCCTTGGAAAGACTACGTTTTGTTGGCAAAGTACCTGTCTGTCAGTGAATAAAGCTATTATTTCTTTTTGCTGTCAGATGTTTAAAGCAAAAATCATAGTGATCTTTGAGGTCTATGTGGTCGGCATACATAGGTGCCCTATGCACACCATGTAACTCATCCCAAGTCACTTGGGAAAGGCTCGCTTCCGAGTTAGGGAAATCCAAATGCAGGTTTTCTGTGTGTGATCACATGCATGGTATACTTGTACAAAGCCTAAGAGAGTTCAATAATGGGAGAAAATACACAGAAAGCATTTATACATTCTTCTTGGTTAGTAGATGTATCCAGAATCTTGAAGGAAGAGATGACATTGCATGGAGGTCAATAGCTTGGAAACAGATTTACCGACTACCTGTATGACCTTTGAAAGGGAACTTAGCTTTTCTGTAGCTCAGTTTCATCACATAAAATGATGATAACAATAATACTTCTTTTAAGGTAGTGGGGAGTAAATGACTTAATGCATGTAAACTGTTATGTCTCAGGGCCACAGGGCATTTAGATGATAGCTCATATTAATTAACAATACTGCAATCACACTCTTATGCATGTTTTAGACTTCTTTAGATCCCATATAGTGTCTCACATGTGAAGGACAATAATCAAAAGTGCTGTATTACTACATTCTGGAAGGGAGCTAGAGATGAACATTGGTGAAAGCGTATTCTTAGTATTTGATATTTGTTACCCATTTATAGAATGAAATAAGAACAACTTGAATTCTAGTCATGATTTTTGACTTTTACGTACTTTCATTTTTAAGGTTGCTTAAATTATCGCTTTGAAAGAACACAGAAGGGCAGCCCAATTATCATCATCAATCTAAAGAACATGGCCCTAATTAATTAATAACAGGAGTACAAATGTGAGCCAATCTGTGTCTATGATATATATGTCCATGTATGCATATTTCAAAAAATATAATCTTGTGCAATTAAAAAAAAAAGAATATGGCCTTGGCCTCGTGTCAGGCACTACCAAAAGGTGTTTAATAGACAAGATCATTGCCTTTAAACTTATGGGAATCAATAATGTAACAAAGATGAAAAATAATGATCAAATGAATCATTAGATTTATATAAACTATAGCAAAAGTCATTTATATTAATGATATTAAAATACAATGCTACCCTTTAATCTTGTAATTTAAAAGTATGGGCTCTGAATTACATAGTCATTAACATTTGGAGGAACTTAAGTTGTCCTTTATGTATGACCTAATATTTTATATGTTGAACATGTAGGTCATAAAACTTTATATTGTGTCCTAGTAGATTATGTGTAATTTTTTTTTTTTTTTTTTTTGCATCAGGGTTTCACTCTGTTGCCTAGGCATGCAGTGGCACAATCAGGGCTCACCGCTGCCTTGACCTCCTGGACTAAGGCAATCCTTTCGCCTTAGGCTCCCGAGTAGCTGAGACTACAAGCATGTGCCACTACACCCAGCTAATTAAAAAAATTTTTTATAGAGTCAAGGTCTCACTATGTTACCCAAGCTGGTCTTGAACTCCTGGACTCAAGCAGTCCTTCTGCCTTGGCCTCCCAAAGTGTTGGGATTACAAGCATGAGCCATCATACCTGGCAGTTAATTTTTAAAGGAGAAGTTATGAATTTATGGGACATTTCTGGAAGGTTATGTTTAGACAACCATAGTTGAAGAAAGAAAGCAATAAAAATATATTTATATTTTTATAAGCTGATGTTTGCCAAGTTAAAAATTTTATAGAAAAAAGATAAAATTAAGCCAGGCTCGGTGGCTCAACCTGTAATCCCGCGCCTTTGGGAGGCTGAGATGAGTGGATTGCCTGAGCCCGCGGGTTCGAGACCTGCCTGGGCAGCAAGACCTCATCTCTATAATAAATCTAAAAATCAGCCGGGCGTGGTAGCGCATGCCTGTAATTCCGGCTACTTGGAAGGCTGAGGAGGAAGGATCGCCGGAGCCCAGCAGGTCGAGGCTGCAGTGGCCGGGAGCAGCCACTGCACTCCAGTCTGGGAGACAGAGTGAGACTCCAACTCAAAAAAAAAAAAAAAAAAAAAAAGATAAAATTAGAAATAGGTTAACTGAGGGAGGGAAAGGCCCAAGTGCATAAAAGCAGTTAAAAAAAAAAAAAGTATTTCCTAACATGTTATCTCTTCTTAGAGCACAGTGTAATCTAGCTGCAAAATTCTTAAATTTTACATATGTGGTATTTTTCTCAGATAATTAATGAACATAATCCTACCAACTTTTCTCTTTGACACCTGATACAGCAAAGGCAAGCTCACTTTAACTTAAGGGTGTAACTTCAGCAATAGCAAGTATTCAAACCCAAATTTAGGGTGGTAGTTTGTATTAGTTTTAAATATATGTAATTTCAGTTTTTAATCTCAGCATCACAAAGGAAATTCTAGTATTTATACTGATGCTCTTCAGCTTAAAACACTTAAGTACTTACCATAACTATCAGTGAAATTCTACTGAATCTAGCTACAGAGAAACGACATTTACTAACTCTTCTGGAATTTTATAATGCTTGCATTATTGAAGCAGTTGCTTGTTTGAACATGATCAGATTTGTTCTGGAAGATAGCAGGATGAAGTAGAGAGCTCACAGGCTCTAACTCAGGTACACCAAGGTCCATATCTTAGCTTGGTTGCTTACCTGTGAGACCCATGGTCAATTGACAAAATCTCTCAGAACCTCATTTTCTTCATCTGTAAATGGGAATATTAGTACCATCCTGGAAGTTTTGGACAGCATGAGTGTGTGTGGGGGGGGGGACGGCTGGGTACCTGGAGCATCGTAGGTACTCAATTAAAGAGCATTCTTTCAAATTCAGAGGAGTACAGAATGGCTGTCTCAGGTTATGATGTTATACATAATTGCTCCACTATAGCATCAAATTATATACAGTTCATAGGATATCTTAATAAGCAAACCTCTCTTTGCCACAAGGCTGTGGTGTGATCTAACCAGGTGCCACCTTTAGAGTTTGAGGGGAAGTTGAGCATGACATTGCTGAGAAATGAATAAATTTAATCCTGGCTTAGGTTGCCTGAGTCTTTGACGTTAATTCTTGCCTAACATTCTCCTGAGAGTAGCCAGGGTTTCTCTCTGAACTTTCCCTTTCTCTTGCCCTCAAAGAAATAAAACAAAGCAAAACCTCCCCAAATATGTGGAAGCAATGATACTATGCTCAATATCAGGGGTCCCCAACTCCCAGGCTGTGGATTGGTACTGGTCTGTGGCCTGTTAGGAACTGGGCTGCACAGCAGGAGGTGAGCCGCAGGCAGGTGAGCAAAGTTTCATTTTTATTTACAGTCGTTCCCTATCATTCATATTACTACCTGAGCTCTGTCTTCTGTCAAATCAGCAGCGGCATTAGATTCTCACAGGAGCTCACACCCTATCGTGAACTGTGCATGTAAGGGATCTAGATTGCACACTCCTTATGAGAATCTAATGCCTGATGATCTGAGATGGAGCTGAGGCAGTGATGCTAGCTCTGGGTAGTGGCTGTAAATACAGATTAACATTACAAGTGAAGTTTGGCTGCACAGAGACCATAATAAGTCAATTGCTTGCAGATTCATATCAAAACCCTATTGGCCAGTGGCAAGTGAGTTGATGTACTTCAATTGTACAGCTGCATCTGGTGGCAAGATTGAAGTCAGAATCAACACTTATTTTAGTCCATGCATGACCCACCCATTATTTTATCTATCACTTCTGTCCACACCTCTTTTTTTTGTGGTGAGTTGTATAATTATTTCATTATATATTACAATGTAACAACAAGAGAAATAAAGCACAAAATAAATGTTATGCACTTGAATCGTCCTGAAGCCATCGCCCCCTTCCCTAGCCCATGGAAAAATTGTCTTCCATGAAACTGGTCCCTGATGTCAAAAAAGTTGAGGACTGCTACTCTATATGACTCTAATCTAGTGACATCTGGCTTTAACTTAATATTACAGATAATTTATTAAATCGCACCAGAAATGGAACCTATAGATGTTATCATATGTTTTGCTATTGTAGGGTTGATTAGCAGATCCCAGACCACACTTTGAGAACGTCAATCTCCACTGACGCATACAGAGTATCACTAAAACTTCCATCTGTTTTCTTAGTTCACTTTATTACCTTGCATGTGAAAATCCTGCACAGTACTAGCCCAAGATTGTGTGGGATGTACAACTCAGTAATGAGTTGCAAGACATAGATTATATTCTAGAAAGATTTCTTTGGTTCTTGGATTAAATATTTTAAATTTAGTTATTGAAACTATTTATTGTTTTATTCTGGATAATTTGGAAATAATCAAGAAACAGGATGTGAACAAGTGTTTCTTAAAACCTTGGGACTAAATGATAGGACATGTAGAGGCCCCATCACAGCAGATGTGCTCTTGCTGTTCCTGTTCTGCAGGTGTTTTTTCCTTGAGGTAATCATCTCCCCACAGATGCACATCTTGTTTTAACTTTAATTGGTGTTGTCAGGTTATAAAAACAGCATTTGCCCTTTTTTTCATACTCATTGATTTACCTACATTAAATTGGAATTGTGATGAATTCCTTACAGCCACAGCTTATGATGAGCAAATGCGTAGAACCCGAATGGCTGCCCACCTGAGGATACTTCCTTTCTTCCTGTACTGTCTTCTGATCACTAACAACCTTGAGTCTGGACTCCAGAAAAATTTGCAGTAAATTCCATTGTCATTGGGGAAAGATTTCTGGTGGAAGTGATACCAGAAATTTCAAGGTATGGTAGGGTGTAGGGAGGATTATAAGATTAAAGAGCATTTTTAATCATCCATGGAAATGAAAAAGTAAGAAAAATACAAACCTTTCCTTTTGCAGTCCAGTGTTTGTATGGGAAACACATAATTGTGGCAAAGAGTTGAGTCCACCTCAGGCTTGATGACTGGGGGTCTTCCTGACACTTGAGGTCTTGGGTCCAATCGTTCCTTTTCTTCTTCATTACACAACTGTTCAGATTTTATCTGCCGCAGTTTTTTATTTTTTAGTTCTTGTGGGCTTTCACACTTGGCGTAGTTTCCCAAATTTCGATTCCTTGGAATCTGCAACATTGAAATAAGTGTTTCCATCTCACAAGTACAGTGCCAGGGGTTGTCGTAAAGACGCAGGTAGCTCAGGAGAGGTGTGTAAATGAACACCTCCTCCGTCAAGACCTTGATCTGGTTGTGCTGCAGTAAGAGGGTGGTAAGTTTGTTTAACCCAAAGAATGCCTCGCTTTCAATTTTGGAGATCTCATTCTGTTGCAGATCCAGGCTTTTCAGCTTTTTGAACTTGGAAAACATGTTGTTCTTCAATATGCGGATTTTGTTTCTTGCTAATAGCATGTGCAGCAAATCCTGAGGCCAGCCAGGCAGTACATAAACTAATTTTCTTTCTTGACAATCTAAGTATTTCTCATGGAGATACATGTACACGTCACAGGGGAGGCCTGGTGCATAGCGCTTGACCGGGTTGGAGCCTCTCCGGCTGCCACCCGCCCGGCCATGATTCGCTCGACTTCGACTTCTCGCACCACCTGGGCTTGCTTTGCGCAGCTCAGCAGCTTTGCAAAAGCAGAGCAAGATTACAATGGTAACCACGCGCATCCTGACATACAGCTGGCTCCAATTACTCTGTGTGACAGATGGAACAATGAAAGTATTCCTTTGAAATCCAACTTTGGGTAATCCTAACTAATGCAGTTCAGGAACAATGAGACCAGCCAGGGTATGTGGAGTTCCTAGGTTGGAAGAGAAAAGATATATGTATTAAAAGTTAGAAACCATTGTGCTATTTACAGGTAATAGCAGGCTTTTTAAAGGCAATAACCTGCTAGTTAATAAAGGCAATCACAGAACAGCGGCATAGAAAGTTCCTTACTCCCTTGCTTGCCTGCTTTGGAGGACAAATGTTTGTGCCCTGTGTTGGAATCAAGGCTCTCCTACCTGCTCAACTATATGAACCCAGGCTAGTTATTGAACCTCATCTTTTGCAAAATGGGACTGTAAAATGGAACTGAGGACACCTCTTAATATTGTTGGGAGGATGAAATAGGGTCATGCACATAAGACACTTCACAGTGCCAAGCCCAGGGGACATTCTCCATGAATGTTAGGATTCCACGTGCTGAAAACTGGGACCTGTGGTTCATCTTCACATTGGATTTCAGAAATTAAAGGGCTTATCCACACAGCCTCGAGATGTGCAAGCAATAGTAGGACTGAATGACTGTCCTTTGAGCTTATTGTTTTCTATCCTTTACTGTCTCCCAGTCACCATATTGAGTGTGGGCTCCAGAGATGCTCAGAGCAAATGGCACTGTCCTTGTCATCTCCTGCCCATCTAGGCTCAAATGTCTCCTTCTTAGCAAACTATTGGCCCCATCTGAAACTCCACCCCATATGAAATATGCCCCACTCACTGGATGCTCCCAATCCCCTTTCTTGTTTTATTTTTTCTCCATAGCACTTATTATCTGTCAATGTAGATATGATATTTTACTTCTTTTATGTACTGTTGTTAGTCTCCTGCCAACTAGAAAGTAAACTCCATAAGGGAAAGGATTTTTGTATATTTTGTTCATTGTTATATTTCCTTGATAAATATTTTTTGAACGGATGAATTACTCTCAGTATTCTATTCTGTACAAACATCTCATAAACTTATATTGTTTTGGGAATCCATTTTTTCCTTAAGTATTATTGATGACTTCCAAGATCTACACATGTTTAAGAATTGTTTTCCTTTTTAAAAAATGCTAAAAGTATTTCTAGTTTGTATATATCGCTAAGGACACAGTCCACTCTTGGCAAAGGAAGAAATGCTCAAAATGGATTTATAACTACTAACATGTCTGCTGTTATTAGCATGGGGCTATGTGGTTATGAGCAGCAGATGTGTTTTCATTGTGGCAGTTTGAATGCCAGGATCACCCCCTGCTTTATGGGGTCTGTTCCACCTAGAATGCCTTGCCTCTTATTTGCTTCAAGCATTCCTCCCATTTACTGGTTCATATGTCCTCCCCAGCTGCTTCTCTTCTGTCTCAGATTTGGAGTTTTACTTACTGTCTATCCAGACTTAAGGTATTGTGTGTAATGCTTTGCTATCTAGCTATTTGTATACACGTCTGATCTTCCCTGAGAGAGCATAAGCTGTGCAGTAACCTCTGGTCCCAGAGCTAATCAGGCACTTAACCTCTCCAACCCTCCACTTCTCTATTTACAACGCATTAGAAGTTGTATGCAAATCTAACCTAAAAAAATCACAACAAATATTTTGCTTATGATTATGCATGCTGAGTTATTTATAATGTGCATACTGAAGTATTAGGGAAAAGTGTGCTGGTGTCTGCAACTGACTTTGAAATGCATAAAAAATATGATGGATTGAGGGGATGGATAGAGAGATGGATGAATGGGTGGATATGTGTTGAAGCAAATGTAAAATATACATTAGAATCTAGGTGGTGTGTATATAAGTATTCACTGTACAATTCTTTCATGTATGTTTCAAACATTTCATAATAAAATGTTTAAAAATGAACAAAAATGCATGCATCAAAAAATCAGGCTGGTTTTCTTCAAGTGTTTCCAAGCTAAAAGCTCTAATTATACAATATTTTCCCAAAGTAGGGATTTTCTCCTTTTTCTTTCCTCCTATAATCTTCAAACAATAATAAACATGTATATATATTTTTAAATTCTGAAGCCAAAAAAAATCATTTTTCTGGGAAAAGAAACTATATACTTAGAGCACATTACTTGCCAAGGTTTTTGTTTGTTTTCCAATGAATGCATTTCATTGACTGTAGGATAGAAAAACTTTAAGTTTAAATATTTGTAATATGTTGTTTAGTGATGTGTAACTGGTTTGATTTAGGTCACTGTAGAAACTTGCAAGAGTTGAATGTCTCTGACTGCCCAACACTCACAGTGAGTATAAGCAGCTTATTTTTACTGTTGTTTATGTAGATTCAGACTTGCTACATTGGAGTGCCAATATGCAGAATACATGCCTGTGTGCTCATTTATAATTCAATGTGGAAAAAAGCAAATATGTTAAACATTGGCAAGAAATTTAACTCCATCTGTATAATATTATTAATCGTGTAGATGCAAGCCCAATGTTGGAGCCTCTGGCAAGCAGAAATTCTTCAACGATTACACAAAAATGAATGTTATTTATATTTAATGCTATTTATATGAGACAGAAAAATTGGAAGAGATGATTGGCTCACTTTAGTGGTCTTCATGGCTATCAATAACTGTGCCAAAGAAGACAGAAATATATTCCTAGCTGCTTCCTTTCTGATCCCTGTCTCCAGACATTTTCTCTGTCCCCAATCTTTCTTCCACTTTGTGAGCACATAATACTCTTTCTAAAAGGCAGATCTGACCACTTTACTTCCATCTTCCATCAACTACACACAATCCTGTCATCTACACTATTGGATAAAGTCAAAGCTCTTTTTTTTTTTTTGAGTTGGAGTCTCACTCTGTCACCTAGACTGGAGTGCAGTGGCATGCTCACGGCCACCACAACCTCGACCTGCTGGGCTCAGGCGATCCTTTCACCTCAGCCTTCCAAGTAGCTGGAACTACAGGCACACACCACCATGCCTAGCTCATTTCTTGATTTATTGTAGAGATGAGGTCTCATCAAGTTGCCCAGGTTGGTCTCAAACCCAGGGACTCAGGCAATTCTCTCACCTCAGCCTCCTAAAGTGCTGAGATTATAGGCGTGAGCCACCTTGTCCAGCCATCAAAGCTCTTTAATATTACTGTACCTTGGAGACCCTCTGTGGTTTTGCTTCTGCCTCCTTTTCCAACCTCATCTTGCCCCAGTTCCTGTGTACACACTAAACTGCAGTAATCACAGCTGCTGCACTTCCTTTGCAGCACGCTCCAAGTTGCTACTTGCAGTCTTGCATTTGCTCTCGTTCTTTGCTTGGAATGCCCTTTCCCTTTGTCCTCCAGTGTTACTTTCCTCTTTGTCAAGCTTTAAGACTTCTTTGACACATCACCTCCTCTACTTAGTCATCACTGGCTCTCAGGGCTGAGTTCACTGCTGCTCCTCTGGGTTCTTGTCCTAACCACAGTGTTTTTGCCACCTCCACTAGCCTCAGAGATTCAAAGGGCAGGAAATGTGTTTTATTCTTTGCAGTAGTCATAGCACACAGCACAAAAGTTGGTATATAGTAAATATATACAGTAAATATTCAATGTTGTTTAGCAAATGCAACTATATGGAGATGCTTAGAAGGCAGTGAACAATGTTGGCTAGAACTTGAGATTCCATCTTGGGTTGACACCTATGTATAAACCATAATTAATGTCATAAGAGTGAATAAGATCAACCTAGATAGAAGATATGAGAGAAGAGGACTTAAGGTTCAGCCATGGGGATGCTGACTTTTAGGACCAGGCAGAGGATATTAGGCAGGAATAGAAGTAGTTGAAAATGGAGAAATATCACAAAATGCAAGTAAGGAGTTTCAGAATACAGTGGCCAAAGTGAGCAGGTAAGAAAAGGACTGAATAGTGTATCCTAGTTTGAGAGTCAGAACAGTTTGAGTGGGATATTGGGGCAGAAACTAAACTGTAGTGAACTGTGAAGTGGACGGGTGAAAAAGTGAGACATTAGACACAAGTCAATCTTTCCAGAAAAGTGACTGGAAGGAAAACGGGCAGGGAAATGAAAACAGGTTTATAGAAGATGAAGACTCATCTGGAGCAATTAATGGAGCAAGGCTTTGAGGAGATAGGGGGGGAACAGAATGAAGAACCTTGTTGTATAATGCACCTCATTAAGTACCAACTCCAGGATGAAGCCCAACCCGTTGGCACAGATGAAAAGACTTCATGTACTGGCCTCTCCCTGATACCTCCCAGCCTTATCTTTATTTTATTTTAAGGATGTGGGGGTACAATTCCAGCTTATCTTTACATAGCTTCATCTTTATGCGTTTTTTCTTTCAAATTTCTACTCTATTTCAATATTGAACCACTTGAAATTCCCTGAACATATCATGCTATATCTGTCCCATTTTTCTGTTGCCTAAATGACTACACTTTCCTTCCCACCTTCCCCTTTCCAACCTGGATTACACATGCTCATTCTTTAAAATACTCTTCAACTCCATTGGGTCTTTTATTCATGTTTTTTCAACTGACCTTTTAAAAAGCAGCTTTGCCGGGCTCGGTGGCTCAGCCTGTAATCCCACGCCTTTGGGAGGCTGAGGTGAGTGGATTGCCTGAGCCCGTGGGTTTGAGACCCGCCTGGGCAGGGAGACCTCATCTCTACAATAAATCAAAAAATCAGCCGGGCGTGGTAGCGCATGCCTGTAATTCCGGCTACTCGGAAGGCTGAGGTGGAAGGATTGCCGGAGCCCAGCAGGTTGAGGCTGCTGTGGCCGGGAGCGGCCACTGCTCTCCAGTCTGGGTGACAGAGTGAGACTCCAACTCAAAAAAAAAAAAAAAAAAAAGCAGCTTTATTGATGTATAAATAAGTTTATGTTTATATTGAGATTAAATTTATCTATTAAATGTGTACAATTTAATGGCTTTTTTGGTATATTTAGAGTTGTGTAACCATCGCCACAACAAATTTAGAACATTTTCCTTTCCCCAAAAGAACTCATACTCATTAATAGTCACCCCTCATTTTCTCTCAACCCTCCAGCCCTATGCAATTCCAATCATTTTTTGACAGAGTTAATTTCTCCCTCTCCTCAGCTTCATCTGTGATCTCAGTACTTCAGCATTTATGCTTTCCACTTTTTATTATAATTATATTTACATAAATATCTCTCATTTTAGAACTAAGAGCCCTCTGAAAAATCTTCCTTTAGTATTTTTTTCCATAAAATTCATCCTCCCATTTCTGTAGGAAAACATCTTTCCAAAAGATGAATGACATCATATAGATGGATAGAATGTGTACATAAAAATATTAAAACTCTCAGAATTTTCACTCCTTACCTCAACAAATTCAGCATTAAAAGTAGTTGTTTGATCCCTGTCTGACAAGAACACAGAGAACTGCTGTAGACTGTAAACTAAGCATCTTCTTGGCGGCTTCCACTTTAACATAAATAAGCTGCTTCTTTATGTTAAAAAGTGCCCTCAAGGATGATCCACAAAAAATGGAGGCATAGACAGACATGTTGAAGACCACATCAGAGGAAAAGTGTTCCATTTTCTCTGGTTGTACTCTAACTTTCTCCCCCAACAATGTGAACATGGGCTCCTTCATAAAGAAAGCTTTGAAATCTTGACTGCCACATTTCCTGGATGTCTGCCTGTGGATATAATTGTCATTTGTCAAATGGGTTCATTCTTCTGTGGAAATTTTTAGCACCTATGAGGAGGAATCTCCCCCCAAAAAGGAATTATCTTTTGGCTGGCAGCCTCTTGGAGTACGGGCTTCCCCCGCTAGGTGAGTGTTCTAGGAATCTATCAGCATCAGTATACCAGCTAACATTGTTATGAGAGGCTGTTTTCGGTTTCAGTGATTTTTTTTTTTTTTTTTGAGATTCTTTCAATACATTTGCCCATTTCATGAGTGATTTACATGAACAACCAACCCATCCTCTGCTGAATGTTCAACAGTTTTGGACCAAAAACGACATGACCTTTGCTCCCCACCCTTTCTAGTCACCTGCTCTCGCTCCAAGCGACTTTTTATTGTTTTGATGGATGAAAAAAGTTCTCAAAGGGAAACATTTTGCTGATGTGGAAGGGGTGAAACAAAAAACAGCAGAAGCACTAAAAGGCATTTTAACTGATGGATTCAAAAACTGTTTTGAGCAGTGGAAAAAGCATTTCGATATGTGTATTGCATCAAACAGAGAATCCTTTGAAGGTGACTGAAATTTAAACATGTAAGAATAAATACACAATTTTTAATAAATAAATTCTGGGTTTTTTGGGTCCCCTTGTACTATGGTAAAGATATTCTACCAGGTGTTAGGAAGAAGTTAAAAATGAATCAATTTTTAGTTCTTACCCTCAGGGAACTTCAGTTCTGTACTTGAGTAAAGATCATATTCTTTGAATTTGGCCTTCTAACAGGAAAGTCAAAACAATGCCATCTGCATTGAATTTGTGAACATCAAAGTCTTTTCCAATTTGGGAGTCTAATAATATAAAGGGCTGATAATTTTATCCAGCTACATTTTACTATTGTTTTTTTCCTTTGAGACATAGAGTGGGACACAGACTTACATTTAAGAAGTTGGGTAACATTCATTCAAAGTGCTTTGATTTCTTAGTCAGTCTTATGAAATATATTATATTCAGAAGGATTTCAGTACATTGTGGACAAATTCATAAGCCATTCTGCAATGCTGGCACTCTAACAGTTTTAGTATTTATGTGTTCAAACATCTGTGGATTAAATCCTGAGTTTTTTAAAATCCTGAGAATGGGAGTGGTCTGAATTTGATTGGATACCCAAGCTCCTCCAGATAGGAAAATGCAGAGAATGGATTACCTCCTCATCTCAAAGGGAAAGTCAGGGTTCTTTATGGTTCATAAATCATACCCCACCTTCCTCTTCCTGGCCCCCACATTTTCAAGTTCTTTGTGGCTGCCTCTCTAAGGCAGTTTTAGCCAACTCTCTCGTCTCATTAGCATTTGCCTAGGTCTTTCAGCAAGTGCAGAGTCACTTTGATACTTGACTGGCATGCTGAACATTTCAGAGACAGATTTTCAGTTGTTCTCTATTTTTTTTTTAAAAAAATTGTGCTGTATACTTTTTATCTATCCACACATATTCAAATCCTACATTTTGGTGATACACAAATAGCTGGCAGCTTGAATGCAGTAGTAATTTATCAAAAGCTCTGCACGAGTACTCATGCAGTATTGGCACATAGAGGCTATCCTATAGCAGTGTTACAGAGATTTACAGCTTAAAATAGAAACTTGTATTCTCTTTATGGTATAGTTTGCCAGCAGTGTAAATCAACCAGTTCCTGTCTGAGTGGGACAGATGTTCTGACCTGCAGTATTTTAAAAATCCTTATCTCCCGGAAATAGCAAGGAATGGAATGTTAAACATCAATAATCCTACTAAAAACAAATCTTTGCTATCCTTAATGGTGTTGGGGTGGCCACATTGACCATGAAGAATTCTTCTCCAAACCATGTCTCCTAGTCTGGTGATGATTTACCTCTTCCAGACAGATACCTGCAATAGCCTATTCTTTCTAGGACTGATGTAAAGTTAAACATTGCATGAACCACAAATTCTTGAAATTGGCTGACCTGTTGGGTGTTCCTGAGGATATTAATCAGTCACCATTAAATAAATAAAAGATCTGCTGCTAGGCCAGGTGTAGTGGCTTAGGACTGTAATCCAAGCACTTTGGGAGGCCAAGGTGGGAGGATCACTTGAGGCTAGGAGTTCAAGACCAGCTTGGGCACACATAGCGAGAGCGGCATATCTACATATTTAAAAAATTATTCAGCCACAATGTCATGCACCTGTAGTCCTGGGTGCATGCCACTGTATATATAGGTGTGTGTGTGTAAATATGGACTCAGATTTACTGAAGTCCAGTTATGGAGCATGTTTACTATTCCTGTCTTTTGTAATTATTTTAGTAACTTTTAAAATGGATCAGTTTTTAATCACTTTTCTGCATCTGAAGAGTCAAGAGTGTTTGACACTTGAGCTCAAATTTCCTGTCATATAGTTGAACTTTTTTTTTCTTTGAGTCGGATCTAACTCTGTCTACCAGACTGGAGTATAATGGCTTGATCATGAGGATCACAGCTCACAGCATCATCAATTGCCTGGACTTAGTGTGCTGAGCCTTCCACCTCAGCATCCCGAGTAGATGGGACTACAGGCACACACCACCATACCCGGCTAACTTTTTGACTTTTTGTAGAGATAAGATTTTGCTATGTTGCCCAGGCTGGTCTCGAACACCTGGGCTCAAGTTATCCTCCCACCTCTGCCTCCAAAGTGTTGGAATTACAGATGTGAGCCACTGTGCTAGCCAAGGGTTTACATTTTAATGAAATGTCATTGTGATGGAATGAGACTATTTCCAAAGAAAGGGGAAAGGAAGGAATAATGAAGCTTCAAGCAAAACCATTGGCTTCTATTTAATTTCATTTCAACTAATATCAGATAAAGACTATGAAAAGACCAACTTTTGCATATATTTTTTTCTGGGACAAAAAGAGAGATGGTAGTGAGATAATGGGGAAATTGCAAAGCCTGTTTGAATTTGATATGATTCTTTCCTCTTTTTTAAATGCAGGATGAATCAATGAGACACATTTCTGAGGGCTGTCCAGGGGTCTTGTATCTCAATCTGTCTAACACAACTATCACCAACAGGACGATGCGACTTCTGCCAAGGTAATACCTGTGTTACTTGTACGACAGTGAAAATAATTATGCTCCAAGAGGCTCTGGCTTACTTTAGCAGGCCCCAAAGACAGTGCTCTGTTTGTCAACATCCCACCACTGTGGCATAGTTATTCTGATAATGGGATTGCTGCATTCAAGTCCCCAAACTAGTAGCTGCACTCTCCCTATTTGGTGGACCCATTTTGAATAACTGGTCTTCTGCTGTTGACCAGCATTTTTGTCACTCTTATAGCTGTGTCCCCAGTAACTTGAGTTAGACTTTGCCAATCTCTTTCTGGTTCTTCTTTGTGGGCATTGGAGCCTGCCTCCTAAATTCCATTCTGGTGTCTGGGACCTCTCTACAATAGAATGCTAATATCCTGCCTCACTAGACATTAAGCACTTCTGTCCCAGATTGCCATGTCTGGCTACCTGTTGAGACCCTCACTACCTCCAAGGAATCTGAAACTAGTTTTTGACTGTTGATGGTCTGTTGACAACCCTGGATGTGAATATTGCTTCTCCTCAGGCAGTACTTCTTTGGAGGAGAGGGGACAGAAGAACACAAAAGTTAACAGAATATTCAAATTTTATCACAAATTTATGTCAATTACTCTTTATTTTCACTATGGACAGCTAATCAGGAAGAGTATCTGATCACATTGGGAGAGATTTAAATCTGATTTTGGGAAAACATTTCTCAAACTATTGCAAAAGAATGAACTATTTTGAGACTATAATTTTTGAGAGCTTTTAAAAAATAATAGTGAGGCTCTCCTCCCCCTCCTGCCAACATCTCCGGAGTTTCAGTCCCAGCACCGCTGCCACCTCCCAGCCGTGCGCCTTAGGAGTCTCACTCTGTCGCCCAGGCTTGAGTGCAATGATATGTTCCTGGCCACCACAGCCTTGATCTGCTGGGCTCAGGTGATCCTTCCACCTCAGCCTTCCAAAGAGCTGGAACTGTAGAATGAAGACAACCCAAGACTCTTCAAAATACAACCTCGATTTTGGGAGTGTCGGCATTCCTGGAGCACTGACTGACAGATAAATCACTTGAAACTCCAACTTGGACTTCCGGCAAGATGGCAACGGGGCAACCTGGTCTGTGAAACCCTCTGCAAAGGAGAACTGCAGTGGGTCTCTGGCTCTCACCCCGGGGGCTGTGGACCCCAAAATCACAGCCTGCTCTTTATACAGAGCTGGGCCGTTGCCACTGCTGGGGCATCGCAGTGGACTGGACAGCCACTGCAGTGCAGATGCTACCGCCACAGCTGCTGCAGCCACTGCAGTCACTGCCGGTAGCACATTGCACCACCCAGGCCGGAGGTGATCCACGACTTCAGTCCTTGAAGCCCCTTCAGGGAAGATCTGCTAGGATCACTGCCACCTCTCCTGCGACCGAGACGTCCTGCCGGCCATGAGTCTCCTGCCTGTGCCCTCAGGCAGGCATCCATCTCCAGTCTCTGCCAGTTCCTGTCCCCACCCACCCCCTCTGGGGCGAGGAGCTGAGATAGCACCACCTGCTGACGACTCAAGGTAACAACACCGAAACGGGAGAAACAAGCTTGAAAAGGACATAGGCCAGAGCGGTGAACGGAGGGTGATCTGAACTGTCCTTCACAGCAGACCAGGGGCAACTGACCCTAACTGCAAACTAATTTACCTGCTTGAAAAGAAAGCTAGAAATCAGAACTGAAAGGACATTGGACTTAAACAAAAAGTCTCAAGTGTGCTTCATTGATTCTGTTAGTTTAATGACTTAATTCTATTCCTACTGTATTGTTCCTTTTTTCCTGCATCCTTTTCTTCTCTCTGTAAACCTATCTTTGTACAGAGGAACAGCACACCAATAAGGTGGTTGGTTAGCTTGTATGTTAGCATCACTATATGTTTTATTTTTTTTTGTATGGGAGTTGGT
>NW_007245787.1:210221-235299 GCF_000164805.1 Carlito syrichta | reverse complement strand
GGGAAGGAAAAAAGTAGGGAGGTGGAAAAACTGCACAAATGAAGAAAAACCAAAAGAAGAATATAGGTCTCACACAGACCCCTGGGAGATCAGACACTGAGAAAACAGATTCTGGAACACAAACAATGAAGAGCCCCCAGAATGACTGTTACATGCAACAAACCCAGACATCAAGACATTAATGGAGAGAATTTAAAAAATTGAGGAGAGACAAGAGGAAAATAGGAAGGAGCTGATGTCAGAAATGACAGCAGTGAAGAATACTGTGATGGAAATGAACAACAGACTAATAAGCATGGAAAGCAGAATCAGCCAAGCCGAAGAAATAATCTCAGAGCTCGAAGACCAAAACAAAGAACTAACCCAAACTGTCAAAAGCATAGAAAAGAAGCTCAAAAAGACAGAACAAAACCTGCAAGAGATGAATGATCACTTCAAGAGACCAAACCTAAGAGTAATTGGACTTCCTGACGCAGAGAGAGAAACAGAAGCCACACTGGAACCAACATTTCATGAAATCATTCAAGAAAACTTCCCTCATCTCATCAAGAATGAAAAAATTCAAACATAAGAGATTCAGAGAACCCTGCAAGACAACAAATGAGAAGACCAACTCCCAGACACATAATAGTTCGCCCAAACAAAGTAGCTATAAAAGAAAAAATCCTAAAGGCAGCAAGAGAAAAAGGCCAGATGACCTACCAGGGAAGACCAATTAGAATAGCAGCAGATTTATCCACAGAAATCCTTCAGGCTAGGAGAGCCTAGAGCCCTCTCTTCAAAGTTGTAAAAGATAAACAATTTCAACCAAGAATAATCTACCCAGCCAAACTAAGCTTCATTAGTGAGGGAGAATTGAAATCTTTTCCAGATATCCAATCCCTAAGAACCTATGCTGCCACCAGACCACCTCTACAAGAAACACTTAAGAAAGTACTGAACACAGAAGAAAAAGAAAAAAGAACAACAACATTCTTCACAAGAGTACAGGCAAAAGATTAAAAACACACATGAGCCAACTCCAGAACCCAAAGAAAGGCAACAAACAAACAGGAACAACTCTGTAAGAAACTTATGACAGGGATCAACTCTTGCATTTCAATTATTAGCCTAAATGTGAATGGACTAAATGCACCACTGAAAAGACATAGAATGGCAAAATGGATAAAATATCATCAGGCAACAATCTATTGCCTTCAAGAGACTCACCTCACTAGAAAGGACACCCACAGACTCAAAATAAGAGGATGGGAAGCAAACTTTCAGGCTAACGGAATACAAAAGAAAGGAGGAGTAGTGATCTTAATTTCAGACAAAATACCCTTCAAGCTATTAAAAATCAAAAAAGATACAGAAGGCCTCTACATAATGATAAAAGGCTCAATCCATCAACAAGAAATAACTATCCTAAACATATATGCACCCAACATAGGTGTGTTAACTTTCATAAAGCAACTTCTAGGACAGAATTCTACAAGACATTTAAGGAGGAGCTGATACCAATCCTACTGAAGGTATTCCAGGCAATTGGAAAAAGATGGAACTCTTCCCAAATCATTTTACGAAGCCAACATCACATTGATACCCAAGCCAGGTAAAGATCCAACAAAGAAAGAGAACTACAGGACAATATCTTTGACATAGATGCTAAAATTCTCAACAAGATCCTAGCAAACTGGATTCAGCAATACATCTCAAAAATCATCCACCATGACCAAATAGGCTTCATTCCTGGGATACAAGGCTGGTTTAACATTCGTAAAACCATAAATGTAATTAAATTCATCAACAGATGTCAAAACAAAAACCACATGATCATATCATTAGATACAGAAAAAGCTTTTGATAAAATCCAGCACCCCTTCTTGATAAAAACCCTTGAACATCTAGGCATACGGGGAACATACCTCAAAATAGAAAATGCCATCTACGAGAAACCCACAGCCAGCATACTCCTAAATGGACAAAAATTGGAACCATTTCCCCTGAAAACTGGAACAAGACAAGGATGCCCACTCTCACCCCTCCTGTTCAACATAGCATTGGAAGTCCTGGCTCGAGCAATCAGAGAAGAGGAGGCAAACAGGGGTATCCAAATAGGAAAAGATGAAGTCAAGTTATCTCTCTTTGCTGATGATATGATTGTGCACCTTGAAAACCCAAGAGAATCTGTCAAAAACCTCCTTACACTGATAAAGGCCTTTGGCAAAGTCTCAGGATACAAAATAAATGTGCAAAAGATAGTCGCATTTCTCTACACCAATAATAAACAAACAGAAACCCAAATAAAAAACACAATTCCATTCACAATAACCACAAAAAAATGAAATACCTTGGCATCTTCCTAACCAGAGATGTGAAAGACCTTTACAATGAAAACTACAAAACACTGCTCAAAGAAATCAAAGATGACACAAACAAGTGGAAAAATATCCTATGCTCATGGATTGGAAGAATCAACATTGTGAAGATGTCCATCTTACCTAAGACAATCTACAAATTCAATGCAATACCCATCAAATTACCAGCAACATTCTTCTCAGACCTAGAAAAGACAACACAGGAATTCATATGGAAACACAAATGTCCAAGAATAGCCAGAACAATCCTCAGAAGAAAAAAAAACAAAGCAGGTGGTATCACATTACCAGACTTCAAACTTTACTATGAAGCTACAATCATCAAAACAGCTTGGTATTGGTATAGGAACAGGCATATAGATCAATGGAATAGAATTGAGATTCCAGAAGCAAAACCTCAATTTCTCATCCAACTCATCTTCGACAAGGCCTCCACCACCTACCACTGGGGAGAGGAGAACCTATTCAGTAAATGGTGCTGGAAAAACTGGCTGACCACATGCAGAAGATTGAAACAGGACCCCTATGTATCCCCATGCACAAAGGTTAACTCCAAATGGATCAGAGACCTAAATGTAAAACCTCAAACCATAAGAACCTTAGAAAATGAAGGAAATACCCTTATGGAAATCGAAACTGGCATCCAATTGCTAACAAAACCTGAAACCCATAGGTCATAAGAGAGAAGAAAGACAAGTGGGACCTTATTAAACTGACAAGCTTCTGCAAGGCCAAAGAAGCCATCAAGAGAGCAGGGAGACAGCCTACAGACTGGGAAAAAATATTTGCCAACACCAGGTCTGACAAAGGCTTAACAGCCTGGATCTATAAGGAACTAAAACGTGCTGAAAAGAAAAAAACAAACAACCCCATTATCAAACGGGCAAAAGATATGAACAGACACTTCACAAAAGAGGACTTCCGAGTAGCCAACAGACACATGAAGAAATGTTCAACCTCACTAATCATCAGGGAGATGCAGATCAAAACCACACTGAGATACCACCTAACTCCAGTCAGAATGGCAATTATCAACAACTCAAAAAATAGCAGCTGCTGGAGAGGGTATGGCAAAAAGGGAACACTTCTACACTGCTGGTGGGAGTGTAAACTAGTGCAACCCCTGTGGAAAGCAGTGTGGCGATTCCTAAAAGCTCTAAATATCAACCTCCCATATGACCCCGCAATCCCCCTACTGGGAATATACCCTGAAGAACACAAATCACTCTATAAAAAAGATACCGGCACACATATGTTTATCGCAGCATTGTTCACAATAGCAAGAACCTGGAAACAACCATGCTGCCCATCAAATAGGACTGGATTAAAAAAATGTGGTACATATCCATGATGGAATACTACGCAGCCATAAAAAAGAACAAAATCATGAATTTCTCAGCAACCTGGATGGAACTAGAGTCTATAATACTGAGTGACCTCTCACAGAAACAAAGATCCGAGTATCACATGTTCTCACTCATATAATGGACCTTGAACATCCAATGTAATACTATAAGAAAATGACTGATGGTACTGGGAAACTATGGGGTGGGGATGGGATTAACAGTAGCAAATATCTGTCTGGGGGATGGGGAAACACCTCTTATCAACAGGGTACCTGAATGAAATGTAATTGTACACCTAACCCTTAACTGTACCCCACAAAACCATAATAAAAAATATTGATAAAATAAAAATAAATCAAAATAATAATAATAGTGAGACATTTGGAAAAGCTTAAACAGAAAATTCTGGATGGTGTTTTTCTTTATCTTCTGACTCTAACCATTTTCTGCAAATGTGCAAGTCTAGAAAAAAGTGACACTATAATTTCTGTTTATTAATTAAGCTGCCACATTTTATTTAGTCAAACCTATCAAATCTTCTCTTTGAAATTTCTTCTAATACTTTTAAAACAGAGGATCTTCCTCCTTCCAGGCTTTTAATATACATTCACTTATGTTTTTCTTGTATGATTTTTTTACTTAAATATGTTATTTTGGCAGATGAATGAAGCAATGATATAACCCAAGGGTAAGGCAAAATAAAACTCATGTGGCCCAAGGCCTATTTTTGTGCAGTATACATCCTAAGAATAGTTTTACATGTTAAGTGTTGTTGAATAGCTAACTAATTATTTCAGCATGTTTTCTTGAATAAAACTTTTATCAGGTGACGTGTGATTCTTTCTTATATATCTAAAATTCTTACATAGGCAATATGTAAAACTCATCATTTCTAGTATTGTTCTACATGCAACTTTATCTGTGTTCTTGAGGTTATTTATGTCTATTGTGTCTATAGGGTGAAAATGCTACAGAATGTTGTGATACTGTACATCTCTTCCCAATGCCATGTTCAGAGACCTCTCATAGGTAGCTTGGAATCAATCAATATGGCAGTAGTCTACTCCATGGAAAACGGCAAACACTACAAAGCAGGACTTGATTTACTGTATTGTTGATTGTTTAGACTTAAGAAAGTGATAGAAAAAAAACTAATAAAGCAGATTAAACTTAAAAGTGTATCATATGTATAGCCATGACACTGTGACTAGCACAAAAAATTGGGGAAATATTCTTTCAATTCTTGAAAACTGTTATTTGATTCAGCTAAAAAGGCACTCATGTTGTTGATAGACAAATGAAGTTTGGACATACATCTCTGTGAGAGATTCTACTGGCTACATGGAATTTACAATAAAGAATATTGTGTATTTTATCATTTATAAGTTGTATGCTACACATCCTTTATATCTGTAAAATAAATATAAAATAGTAAAATATACAATTTAATAGTAAACTTACATACAGTTATATGCATACTTTTTTTTTTTTTTTTTGGAGAGTCAGTTGTTAGGTATTTACCAGTACACCAATGATTAAAGATAAAATAAACTAGGAACTAGTTTACATATTTATAATGTTTAGTCCTCCTATCAGGAACATAGTAGACTTATAATTTTTTTTTCAGAGCTCTTAAATCTCTCAATACAATTTGCTTTATTACTATAGATAAGTCTTATAAAAAGTTATACCTAGATATCATTATAAGTGTCATTGTGAATTCTATGCTCTGATTATATTTTTTCACTGTAATTTCTAATCTGGTCACTTTTGAACTTGGGTATCTTAAAAAATTTTTCATTTGAATGATTTAATTGATTTCTTTTAAAAGTCAAAACAGAGGGTGATGAAATTACTTTAAAATAAGAATGTGAGCAAAGTTCATATGATTTAATAAGTACTGTTTTTACTTTCTAAACAAACTATTCTATATTTGCTTTCCTCTTTGACAGTAATTATTTAGAGAAGAATTTTTGGTTCCAAGTGGCTGAAGTTTCTTCGATTAAGCTTCTGTTTTTAATTAGGCACTCTGGTCAAGAAATGCGGTCTGAATTCTTTCTACTTTTTGGAATGTGTTGAGATTTCTTGGTGGACTAGTTTATAATTAATTTCAGCAAATCATCCATGAACGCTTAAAACAAAGAGTTTCTTTTAGAGAACAAAATTTTTGTGTGTATAAGAACATATACTTGAAATGTCACAGTGTAGTAGTGATATATTAGTTACTTATTATGATCAAGACTTTCTTAATTTATTTTGATTTTATTATCTTATATACAAAGTGTATCATATTTCATTATAGATTATAGCATTTATTCACATAAATGATAAACTTTATACTAGCTGATGTTTCTTTGTCTTCAATTCTTTTTTATCTGCTATTAATATAGTCATCTTTCTTTTGCATGTACTTTTTGTGGAATAACCTTATATATCTCTGTATATTTTAACATTTTTGTCACTGAATTTTAATTTGTTTTTTTAATATAGCACACAGCTAATTTCTATTTTTAAAATTCACTCTCTTTGTCCTTTTAGAGGGCAGTTTAAAAGAACATTTATTGTCAAAATGGAGAATATGGCCGGGCTCGATGGCTCAGCCTGTTATCCCAGCACTTAGGGAGGCCAAGGTGAGTGGACTGCCTGAGCCCGCAGGTTCGAGACCTGCCTGGACAACTTGGCGAGACCTCATCTGTACAATAAATCAAAAAATTAGACGGGCGTGGTAGCGTGCGCCTGTAGTTCCAGCTACTTGGAAGGGTGAGGTGGAAGGATCGCTGGAGCCCAGCAGGTCGAGGCTGCAGTGGCCGGAAGCGGCCACTGCACTCTAGTCTGGGCAACAGAGTGAGACTCTAACTCAAAAAAAAAAAAAAAAAAAGAAAAGGAGAATATGGTCTTATTTTTATCATCTTACTTTATGTTTTGATTTTTATGTTCCTACATTTCAGAGTGTTTCTGTCTTTTGCTATATGAACTGTGTTTTTTACTTATATAATCTGAAGGTATTTGAAATGTGAGTATACATTCTGTTATGTATTTTAATTAGTGACTATTGGTATGCTTTTTTAAAAACATGCTTTAACAGGCATTTCTCTAATTATCAAAGTCAAGATGAAACAGTAACGTTTGACTCCTCCTGTGTTAGAAAAGAGATCTAATACATTTTAATTCTCTCTCTACTTCTCCTTTGAACTTGATACTCCCTCCACTTCCACTCCTCTGTATGAACATACATATTAGTTGTGAGTTTTGCTAATCATTTAACTTTTAATATTGACTTTTTAGCATTTGCACTTAATATTGCAATTATATTTATAATGTACTCATTATAAATATGTATTTGTAATATATAATATTTATAATGTATGCATACATTATAAATATGTATATGTATAATATAATCATATTTATAATGTAGTCCTAACTCTAGTTTAAGTCACTGATTAATGGTCTTTTTTCCCTGTGATTTTCTTATTCTGTACTCTTGATTTTGATTCGTCCAGTGATGACTGGAGATATAATTTTAAAAACTCTTTTTCAGGAAAGATGCATGAGTGTTTATATTTTCAGCCATTGATCTCTGAAAATGACTCTTATCTTGGAGGATGAACAACAACTTCTCTTGGGGTATAGTTTTTGAATCATATTCTTTATCTTTAAAACTCTACAAATGGTGGTCTATAAATTTTTATATTTCAGGTTAAAGCAAGTCTAAAGCTAGCATTTTTTTGTTCCTCTGTTGGCAACTATCACTTTCTTTTTTAAAATTTTATTTTATTTATTTAAACAATTTTTTAAAAGTTTATTTTATTTTAAAGATGTGGGTGGGGTACAACTCAGGATTAGGTGTACAAGTGGTCATCTTACAAGTAAAGTTTGGGCCTGTCTTTGGACCCACTTTGCCTGGTTTGAGATCAAGTACACTTATTAATGCTATGTAGTTTCCCACTACTGACAATCCCTTTCTTATAGTATTATGGTAAATGTTCAGGGTCCGCTTATGAGTGAGAACATATGGTACTCAGTTCTTTGTTTCTGTGATAAATCACTGATTATTATAGACTCTAAATCCACCCAAGTCCATAATTTTGTTCTTCTTTATAGCAAGTTGCATAATATTGCATCATGTATCTGTACCACATTTTTTTAATCCAGTTCATTTTCGATGGGTAGCATGGTGGGTTCCATGGTTTTGCTATTGTGAACAGTGCTGCAATAAACATGCGTGTGCAGGTTTCTTTTTTGTAGAGTGATTTAAGTTCCTCTAGGTATATTCCCAGAAGGGGGATTGCTGGATTGTATGGAAGTTCAATTTGTTTTATTATTATTATTTTTTAATTTTTTATTTTAAAGGTGTGGGGGTACAATTCAGAATTAGGTATACAAATGGTCATCATACAGGTAAAGTTTGGGGCTCCTGTTGGTCCCCACTTTGCCTGGTTTGAGATCAGGTACCCTTATTGATGTTATGTGCCCACCCTCCTCCCCTGGCAGTATCCCAACTACTGCACTACTGCCAATCCCTTTCTTACTGTATTATGGTAAATGTTCAGGGTCCACTTATGAGTGAGAACATGTGGTACTCAGTTCTTTGTTTCTGTGATAGACCACTGAGTATTATAGACTCTAAATCCATCCAAGTTGCTGCAAAGTCCATAATTTTGTTCTTCTTTATGACTGCATAATATTCCATTGTGTATATGCACCAAATTTTTAAAATCCAGTCCAGTTTCGATGGGCAATATGGTTGGTTTCATGTTTTTACTATTGTGAATAGTACTGCAATAAACATGTATGTGCAGGTATCTTTTTTGTGGAATGATTTAAGTTCCTTCGGGTATATTCCCAGAAGAGGGATTGCTGGGTCATATGGAAAGTCAATTTCCAGTTCTTTTAGGAATCTCCACGCTGTTTTCCACAGAGGTTGAACTAGTTTGCATTCTTAACAACATTGTAGAAGCATTTCCTTTTTTTCACATCCTTACCAGCATCTGTTTTTTGTTTTATTAACGATGGTCATTCTTTCTTGAGTTAGGTGGTATCTCAGTGTGGTTTTATGCATTTCTCTGATGATTAGTGAGGTTGAGCATCTTTTCTTGTGTCTGTTGGCTGCTCATATGTCTTCTTTTGAGAAGTGTCTATTCCTGTCTTTTGATCATTTTTTAATGGGGTTGTTTTGTTCCTTTCAGCATGTTTGAGTTTCTTTTAGTTCCTGGATGTTAGGCCTTTGTCAGATACGCAGTTAGCAAATATTTTTTTCCATTCGGTGGGCTGTCTCTCCACTCTCATGATGGTTTCTTTTGCTTTGCAGAAGTTTTTCAGTCTGATGAGGTACCACTTGCAAATCTTATCTCTTATGGCATGTGCCTTTGGGATTTTGATCAGAATTGGCTGCCTCTTCTGATTTCCATAAGGGTGTCTCCTGCATTTTCTAAGATTCTTAATGCTTGAGGTTTTACATTTGTAGTTGATTTTTGTGTATGGTGATAGGTAGGGGTCCTGTTTTATTCTTCTGCACATGGTCAGCTAGTTTTCCCTGCACCATTTATTGAAGAGATTCTCCTTTCCTCAGTGGCTATTGTTGGAGGCTTTGTTGAAGATGAGTTGGCTGAAAGATTGAGGTTTGCACTTTGAGAGGTTGAAGCGAGAGGATTGCCTAAGCCCACGGTTTTGAGACCAGGCTGTGCAACTTAACGAGGCCTCATCTCTACAATAAATAAAAAATTAGCCAGGCATGGTAGCACGTGCCTGTAGTTCCAGCTACTTGGAAGGCTGAAGTGGAAGAATCGCCAGAGCCCAAGAGGTTGACACTGGGGTGATCTGAGTGTGCCACTGCACTTCAGCCTGGGCGACAAAGTGAGACTCCAACTCAAAAAAAAAAAAAAAAAAGAAAGAAAGAAAGACCAAGGTTTTACTTCTGGAATCTTTATTCTGTTCCATTGGTCTATATGCCTGTTCTTGTACCAAGACCAGGTTGTTTTGATTATTGTAGCCTTATAATAAACTTTAAAGTCTGGAAGTGTGATGCCTGCCACTTTGTTTCTTTTACTGAGGATTGTTTTGGCTATTCGGTCATTTATGTTTCCATATAATATTGTTGTTTCCAGGTCTGAGAAAAATGATGTTGGTAATTTAATGGGTACAGTGTTGACTCTGTAGATCGCCCTTGGTAGGATGGACATCTTAACAATGTTGATTCTTCTAATCCATGAGCATGGAATATTTTTCCATTTGTTTGTGTCATCTTTGATTTCTTTGAGTAGTTTTTTGTAGTTTTCATTGTTAGGGTCTTTCATTTCTCTGGTTAGGAAGATACCGAGGTATTTTTTTCTTTTTCTTTTTGGTAGTAACCTATTTTTTTCTGATGTTTGTAAGACTTCCCTTTTTTCTGATGCTTGTAAGACTTCCCTTTTTTCTGATAAATTAATTAAATTAAGCCTGAGAATTCCAGGCTTAATTGTTTTCCTTCAGTAAATTTTTTTCTGGAGCATAGTAATCCTTTTGAACATTAAAATATAAATTTTTACTCAGCCAAGAAAGGCATTCTTTTTTAAACACTTCTATTCATTTTTTCAGGGTCTGTTTAGAATTCCCTTTGATTTTTAGGTTATATCGTATTCCTGTCCTTTAAATCTGTAATCTTCTCTTTCACCACTTTTATTTCTATATGCATTTCTTTTTATTATTTCTATATGCATTTTTATTTCTATATGCATTAATATACTACTTTCTCTATATCAGGAGTTCTTGAAGTGTGTTCCAAGAGTGGCAGTGTTCTGGCAACTGGCTGGGGTTCAGGTAGAGAAGAAGCTCTGATTCATAGAGTTTACTGATTTCTGTGGTGTAAACAATTCCACCATGACTGATTTAAATTACCAGCATGATGTCACTGATGGTGGAGCTGGGAAGAGATGTTAACAATTGATGCTCACGAGCTGATGCAAGCTGCCTCTTAATCACTGTAGGAGGTCCCTGAGCATTCCAAGGCCCTTTCAGGAATTCCCTCAGGCTTCCTAATCTTGTGACATCAAGTATCACTCAGTACTTTTCTTTAGGTATTTCATACTATGATAAATAAACATATGTGTGTATGTATGTTTATGATATATGTCCATGTATGTCCATGCATTTACCATATATATAGAAAGAATAGTATGAAATCCTTTAGTTCATAAGTGAAAGTCTGAACTTACAAAGTAGATGATTTGGGAGTATTACATTACAATTTTTTAAAATTTAAAACATTTTTTTCCAATCCAACATTGAGATAACTCTTTTCTACTATGAAATTTAGTGTATTACTACAGATATGCTGAACTTTTTAGGGACATTTATTTTACAAATGAAGCTATACGTCTAGTGGGCAACAGATCGAAAAGTGAGACCCAAAATTATATATATATATTTTTGGTTTTACCTCCTAATTCTTGCTATGGAGAGAATATTCAGAATAAATACTATTTGATACTGATTTTTTTTGGTCATATGTAAAAATGTATACTGACTTATCTGTAATAAAAATACATTTCATAATGCGTCTCTATTTTTGTTCTGCTTTCCATTGTTTCAGATATGCTTGGGTATGCAAAAGTGTTATTTAAACTATAAATAACCAGAGAAATGTTGGTTGTTGCTGCTATCATTCTTTCTTTGTTGCCTTTAGTATTTCTTTCCAAATAAATCATTTGCCAGAAGACAAATGTAATTTGTTTGCCCTTCTTGGCAACAATCATTTGCCAGTTTTTTATTTGAATATTTTTTCTCACTTCTTTGAGAACTTGCTCAGTTTTCTAAAGTTGAATATGAGGGCTGCCCATGGCTCATGCCCATTCCAGGAAATTTTTTGCTTCTAAATATTTCCGGAATTAAACCCTTTCTATTTATTTCTATTGCCACAACCTAGGTGGCACTCTCAACGCCTCATCTGGCATAGCATCTGCCCATTCTGCCTCTGGTCTTTCTTGCCTTCAGTCTGCTCTGTCTCATGCTACAAGTGTTATCCTGAAACAATCTTACCATGTCCTCGACATGCTGAAGATCTACATGCTTCCTTTACTGTTCCTTAACATTCTCCAATCAAACTTATCTGCCCAGGTTTCCCTAGAGAAGCCCCTAACTGATCACGACTGCTACATGCTGCATGTTCTCTATGGTTGAATGTCCTTTTTCTCTTGACTAATCCACATCCTTTACACTTTTAGTCATGCCATCTACCATAATTCCATAGTGATTCTTCCTTTTGCTGAATTCTAATAACAACAACATTTATTCACTTATTCATCATGTATTGAAGAACTACTATATGCGAGGCATTTTGAACATATAGTGCTGAGTAAAACTATTATGATCTTTGCTCTTTAATGGAATCATATGTGCTATAGTGGAATGGTGCCAAATTGCTTTTTTATTTTATCAATATGATTTTAATTAATAGAAAGATTATCATAAATTTCAGATATAACTTTTTGTATCAAATAATTTTTAATTTCTTTTTTATTTTAAAGATGTAGGGTACAAGTCAGGATTGGGTACATAAGTGGCCTATATACAGGTGAAGACTTTTCAATCAGCTTGGAAATTTCTTATTGTCAACAACTGTCATGTTTCATAGTCTCACCAGAGTAGGACAGAGTAAGCTGTTGTCTTGACTGGACAACCTCAAGGTCTACCTTATAAATATGAAGTCAAATCACTTCCTTTAGGCTTTTGCAGAATTCTATTACTTAAAACAATCTCTGTGAAACTAAAGAACCCAGCACTCAATTCAAAAGGATCCAAAATGCCAATTTCCTCTTTTATAGAATAGGTCTATATTGGTGATTTTTTGGAGAATTTTTTATTTAAATACATAATTTTACATTTGTTCAAGTGTAACTTCCTCAGGTGTTAGAGATCTAACATAGATGACCTCAATTATTTAATAAAAAAGCCAAAAGAAAGAAAAATAATAATCTCCATAGTTTCTATAAGAATTGTAATTGCTTGAAGATTATAGTAGTAGTGGGAAAATAAATCTCAAAAAGAGAACTTCCCTCCTTAATTAGAAACAATTATCAAATAATTAGAAAAACATAAAAACAGGCTGTAACTCTTCCTGAAAGCAGAATTAGAATTCCCAGGTGGTCTCTGAGCTGGGAAAATGATGAATCAGTTCTTACTCATGTAGGGAACGAATACATTTCTTTGCTGCAATTCAGCATAAAAGGTATCAGGATTGCATAAAATTTACCACCTGTGATTTCACTGTCAACTGACACTTTTCCCATTCCTAGCAGCTTTAAATCCCTAGAAAGGCCTACAGGGCCACTCAAGATTCTTGTGCTTTGCTTTCAAACTGATGGCTCCCATGAGGTCCACTTTGAAGATAGTCATTTAGAGACTTTCAACCCAGGACTCCTTAGTCTTATAAACAACTTCTTTTGTCTAAACCAGAGGCTGTTAACTGAGGAGTTCTCCAAGGAGATCTGGGATAGAATTCAGGAGTTTTGTGAATTTTAATAGAGGATAAAAAAAAAAAATCTCGATTTTCACTAAGCACTAACTGAAACGTAGGTAAAAACCAGAGAAGTATTAGCAGTCTTTGGGACTTTTTTACTGATATAAATCACAAATATGTTCTTATTACGTTTCAGCAAATATTTCAAAATATCATTGATAATCATCATTACTTCACAATTACAGTAGTAATTAGAACTGCCACTATATTTTGTTATTTAATATATTAACAAATAAGAACATATGTTACTATTCTACTCATTTGGTTTTTTAAAAAAAATTTTTGATAATTATATATTTCAGTATAATTAGCTGCCTTTGTAACCCTATGTATTTTATTTTATGCATTTAAAAACATTATGCTGAGAAGGGGTACATAGACCTCCCAGACTGCCAAAGGTACCTATGACACATAAAATAGTTAAGAACCCTTAGCTCAATTCCATTTGATATTTGTTAACAGATCACATGGATGTAAAGAAATCAAACAATAGTTTTGGATCAGGGTATAGACTCAGTGTGACATCCTCCCAAGTCTTGCAATCATTTACATGTGCCACTCTAGTCAGATGAGTATGCAGTCAGTTAAATGGAAGAATAGTACAAACTCCATAAAACAATTAATGTGTTATTATTATTTGGGGCAGTAGTAGCAATAATAATAATACACATATTTTTAAAACTTTCTTCCATGTTTTTGCTGATTTCAATTGTTAAAATCTCACTCAATATAATATTATTACATCTATTTTCTCATTTAGTTGTCACATCTCTGAAGGGGAAAAGCAGATCAGATTACCATCATGTAATAGATGAGAAAACTGAGGTTCAGGAAAGGTGAAGTCCTTACAGTTGGTTGGGGTTTTAAAAAAAAGATTATAATGTTATCTCCACTTAGCAGATGGGGAAATGATCTCTGAGAGGTTAGGGAAGTTGCAGTAAGTGTCAGAGCTAGGATTCAAACCCAACTTGGTTAGATTCCAAAACCTTGTTTCTTTCTATTGTGTCGTGCTGCCTGCTTCACTACTCCTTTCTCCAAATTACAGAGCTGAAGGATTGTCAGAAATGACACCCCCGCTGCTCCCTCAACAAAATTATAACTTTCTCAGTTGAATCATGGGGTATACTCAAGGGAGAGGAAGATAGATCATTTCCAAAACTTTGGCACAGCTCTTAGTCCACTTGAGGGCCCCAGGAGAGGGGGCGTGTCTTTGGGATATTAGTGCTGCTTTCTCCTTCAAGGCTGTGCCCACCCCTCCACTTGGGAGTCCAAAGCCTTCACTCTCTGCTCTGTCGAATCTCAAGTACGCAGCCATACCCGGATGGGAATGTGTGTTCTGAATCAAGTAATTTGCTACAGAATGGGAATCATTAGATAGACATGTTTTTCAAATTTTAGGAATAAATCTGATTAATGATCAATGCTTATATATCATATTTCCCAATTTTGTAAAGGTAAATTGTATTATTCATTTGTGGGCTTTTGAGGGGGCAAAGAAACATTTTCTCCTCCCCTTTGGTCTTTTAACTTTCCAATTGGCTGTTAAACTGTTGCAGATCACAAATCAAGAGCATGTTGGTAATTCCCCATTACAAGAGCAGGCAGTAGTGGGAGTCCTTGTACTCTTAAAAATTTCAGGCTTAGGAGGACTCGGAAAACTGTCCACAAAGTGTTCTCCAATTGTGAACCCTTGCAGGGTAGTTGAGGTTCATCCTAATTACCCTCCTTTTTTTCTGAAAGCGCTCATTTTGGCCATTTTGGCAATGCCATATTTAATCTGTTTCAACTCTAGTGAGATTGACAGTCTCTGATGTTGCTTTTAATTCTTCTCATGTGTTGCCTACTCATTTGCAAACTGTTCTTAACCCTAGTCTTTCTTTAACTATAACAATGAAACTGTTACAAAGTCATGCATATGTAAATCTATTTTTTCAAGTCATTTGCTTATCAGATTCCCTTTAAGAGCCCATGTTCACTTCTGTCTTCTGTCCTAAATCCTCACTTTCGTGTAATAGTTAATCTCCATTTAAATGTTTACAAAGGATTTATCCTTCTAGACATTTTGCGCATTAGTTTGGTGCTCCAAAGACAAAATCTAAAAGCTGCAATAAATTAAACTTTACAACTTTGGTTTCAAAAACAAACTTCTGAACAATATGAGTGTCCCCCCACCACCACCAAAAAAAAGAAAAAAAAAAAAGCTTTATCCCAGTCAACTTTCTGAAAAACTAGGCAAATATTCTTAAATTCTTTTCACTTGAAATATAATTATGCATCATCTGATACATTACTGCAGTGTCCTTTAACAGGAAGAGAGTTAACAATAAAGTTAAACTGTTGAATGTTTGCAAGGGGAAAAGATACATTTACAGTTTTACTCTTCTTTGTCATAGTGGTTTAAGAAAGATTTGAGACAACAACTGAAATACAATCACTTTCCTTCCTCTCTTTTCTCGTCCTCTTTTCAGGCATTTCCACAATTTACAGAATCTTAGTCTGGCTTATTGCAAAACGTTCACAGACAAAGGCTTACAGTACCTGAACTTGGGGAACGGATGCCACAAGCTCATCTATCTGGACATCTCCGGCTGCACCCAGGTTAGTCTCTCAGGCTTCTCTTTCCTGCAGCAGGCGAGGAAGTCCTTGGAAGAACGGGCTGCATCCAGCCCTCATGTTATACTAATGCTGTGCACGGACCGCAGCACACTTTTCAGAGGTTTTAAATTACATGACCACAGCTGCTGAGATTTTCCCTAGAATCGCTACTATAGGCTCTTGGCGTCCTTCCACCGGAGTGTCACATCGACAAACAGGCAGAGCTCATTGGATGAGGAAACAGACCACTTCTGTGGAGACACTTGAGCACATTTCTAACACCAGAGTCCAAATCTTGAAAATGTTGGAGTTGCTACCAAGATATAAACAAAGGAAAGCCTTTTAAGGGAGAATTTGCACCAGATTCCTGAAAAGTCAGTTAGCTTCCACATGGGTTTCTGGGTAAAATGCTACAAGTGATAATTATGAGAAAGGAAACACAATAAAGATAGTAATTTTTAAAATGGCATTACATCCTTAGGCTAAATAACAAGAAGATTTGAGATGTATGCGGGAAAATATTTTAAGTTTGCGGGAACAGGATTTTAAAGTTGAGCAGAAAAAAGAGTAAAGTTGTAGAGCATGGAGCATGGCACTTTTTACTGCCTCATGCAAGTTTCTTCAGCTCTACGTTTGATAGACTTAAGACTAAAATTCTTTTAACTTATTTTCTTCTACTCTTTTGTATATTTTATTAATACTGGTGCCATAGTATGTTCATTAATCTATAAGATAATAGCACAGGTGAGAACTGGCCAAAATCTTGATAGTTACCACTTATTGAGTCATATGCCAGGCAGTGTGTTGAGTGCTATACACAGATCAGATTTACTCACCGTACAATGTGGTATAGTATGTATTTATTATGCCCATTTAAAAATGAAGAGACCAAGGCACAAGGTGGCTAAACAAATTGCCACAAGTTGCACAGCTGGTAAAAGCACCCGGTACTAATACAGTTATAAGCACCCGTTGGTAGATACCTAGGCAGGCGGAATCCCCTGAGGGAGCAGGAAATACAAGGGTGGCACAGGTTTCTCTTCCAAGTTCTTGAATGGACAGAATTCTTACCTAACAACCACCACTGGCATTGGCATACCATGGTTTCCTGTTGCACTAGGTGATGGGGTGGATGTTGGGGAAAAGAGGACTCTAAGCTAGGACTTAAAATGTCTAGCATTAACATCTGTTTAAAATGGACCTACTGATGTATAGCTTGCTAAACATCAACATCTACCTCAACTTTATGGCGGAAAAGGCCTTAACGTTCTCCTCAGCCTGACTGAACAGGCTTCTTCCTGACTCTGACCCCTGACAGGCTTCTTCCTGACTCTGGCCTCTGACCTCCCTTTTCTTAGATCATTTGCTTTAGAAAACTTGGAAATGTACATTCTTTCTCTGCCTCCTTTGAGATGTAAATCTTTTTAGAAAGTTTTGCTGGCTTTACAACCCAGGGATGTGTTTTTCAAGAACCTGGGAGCTATCCCTTTGGTATATAATCATCAAAGAAGATAGCACCCCTATGCAGAGGGTAGGAGTCTATTAGCAAACTCAAATGGCCTAATTACAGAAAAAAAAAAATTGCAAATGCAGGAATAACTTAATGTGCTCGACACATCCCAATGACCAGCTTCCTCCTGAACTATAAGTCCTCCAGTACTTTTCTACTAGGTCAGCCCAGTGCTTAAAACCCTCTCTACAGTGTGACTTATTTACTTATTCATCTCAGTTTCTCCATTCCCATAAGGTAATTATTATAGCAATAACACACAACACATACACAGTCACAGAAGCACACACTTATGTCCTAAGGATACATATTTTCAGACACAGTCTGAGATCAGAGACTTCAGATCTATGACCCATTGCCCAGTTATGCATACAAAATACACACACTCTGCCTGTCTTTAAAGTTTGAGAAAATATGTTAAGTTTTGGAGTTTTCACAAAACATTCTAGATATGAAGCTTCTCTTAAAAAATTGAAACATGGCAGGTTGTGGTAGCTCATGACTATAATCCCAATAGTTTCGGAGGCTGAGGTGGGAGGATTGCTGGAGCTCAAGAGTTCAAGACCAGCCTGGACAACAAAATGTCTCTACAAAAAATAAAAAATAAAAAATTGCTGAGCATGGTGGCAATTGTAGTCCTAGCTGTGTGGGAGCCTGAGGTGTAAAGATAACCTGAGCCCAGGAGGTCAAGGCTGAGGAGCCATGATTGTGTCACTCTACTCCAACCTAGGTGACAGAGCTAGACCCTGACTCAAAAAAAAAAAAAAGGAGCAAAGTTGGAGCCATCACACTTCAGACTTCAAACTTTATTATAAGGCTACAGTAACCAAGACAGCATGGTACTGGTACAGGATTAGACACATAGACCGATAGAACAGGACAGAGAATCCAGAAATAAAACCACATACTTTCAACCAACTCATCAACAAAGCTGACAAAAGCAAACATTGAGGAAAAGAAAACATAGTTAGCAAACGGTGCTGGGAAAACTGGCTAATCACATGCAGAAGAATGAAACTGGATCCTTACCTATCACTGTATACAAAAATTAACTCAAATCAAAGACTTAAATGTGAAACCTCAAACTATAAGAATCTTAGAATAAAATTTAGGGAACATCTTCCTAGACATCAGAGTAGGCAATGAATTCATAGCCAAGTTCTCACAAGCAAATGCAACAAAAGCTAAGACTGACAGGTGGGACCTTATCAAACTAAAAAGTTTTTGCACAGTGAAAGAAATCATCAAGAGAGTCAAGAGACAACCACAGAATGGGGGGAAAAATGTTTGCAAGCTATGCATTTGACAAAGGCTTAACATCCAGGATCTACAAGTTACTCAAACAAATTGGAAAAAAACAACCCCATTAAAAAGTGGGCAAAGGACATGAACAGACATCTCAAAGGAAGACATTCAAGCACCAACACACATATGAAAAAATGCTCAGCCTCACTAATCATCAAATCATCAGAACAATGCAAATCAAAACTTCAATGAGATACCACCTTACATCAGTAAGAATTGCTATCATGAAGTCAAAAAACAACAGGTGTCAGTATGGCTGCAGAGAAAAGGGAACACTTCACTGTTCGTGGGTTCAACCTTTGTGAAAAGCAGTGTGGCATTTTCTCAAAGAAGTAAAAATTGAGCTTGCATATGATCCAGCAATCTCACTTCTGGGAATATATCCAGAGGAACCTAAATTGCTCTAGCAAAAAGACATCTGCACATGCAGGTTCACTGCAGCACTATTTACAATAGCAAAAACATGGAACCAACCCAGATACCCACTGAAAGTGAACTGGAATAAAAAAGTAGTACACACACACGACGGAATATTATACAACTATAAAGAAAAACAAAATCATGTCCTTTGAAGCAACATGGATGGAGCTGGAGACCATCATTCTAAGTGAACTATCACAGAAACAAAACACTGAATACCACATGTTCTCACTCATTAGCGGGTCCTGATCACTGGTCATATGAGCACAAAGGTGGGAACAGCAGATGCTGGACACTTCTAAAGGAGGGGAGAGGGGGGATGGATAAGGGGCACACAACCACACACTGGGTACCAGGTCCGCTATCAGGGAGGAGAAAAGGACTTACTAGAAGCCCAAACCTCACCTGCACACAATTTACTTATGTAGCAAATCCTCACATGTACCCCACAATTCAAATAAAAGAAAATACCTACAATTAATTTGTTTTTTAAAAAAGGAAGAACTAGCATAATTGGACCTGTGTTCCCACATGGCAACAATGGGTTGGGCTGAGGCAGCCTCCCTCCCTGGTGATGGAGCACACTCTTGTGGTTTGTCAACCTCCTCTACTCAGTAATGTCAGCACATGCATTCACACCTGGATGGCTACCACTTAACTGCGTTGCCTGCCTGACCTCAGTAAATATTTGAGTTTCTAAATGTGTGAAGATTAGAATTCTTCTCCTGATTATTCCTTAATGTGTAAGTCTCAAAACATAGTAAAGCTAGAATTTCACATCATTACATAAAACAATGTTGGTATGTTTCATTCATCCCTCTCCTGTTATCATTTGTTCATTTAATAACTCTGCCATTTGAAACTGAGCCCCTGTAGGTCCACTGGGAGGAAGAAATGGGTTCAGGAAACACCCATATCTTAGTACTGGCTGCTGTTGTAGCCTCATGACAAACCCATGAAGCTCAGATGGTACTGCTTTTGAGTGACATGCGTCCTTTGAGTGGCTCTGTGTCTCCAGTTCTGAGTGTGGTTACAAAAATGATTTCAATAAAGAAAAATTGATGATTCACAGATTTTTGAAGTTTTTTCCTCTAAGTAAGAAGTTATATCTAGAAAACTAGAATGTATTTTCTTTTTATAAACTTGGAAATTTGCACTAGGAAATGATAGGCTAATATATCTGACCAAGAAAAAAAGGCCCTAATGAAACAAAAAGACTTGAGTATAGGAGCTTACACCTAAATGCTTTTAGCTGGCATTTGTCAAGTGCTTGTTGCATTCTGGGCACTGTGATGAACACAACAGCATCTCTGTCTTTCAAGATCTCTGGAGTAACATAAACATGGTATGTCAAGGACTATACTGGATGCAGCCACTGCTGTCCAAAAAGGGAAAATTTTATTTAGACAATATTATAAAAGAATTTAAGCGTACTTATTAGAAAAAGAACTGATGATGGAGAGGTGCAATGAAAGGTGAAAGTCAGGCCGGTTTCGGTGGCTCAGCCTGTAATCCCAGCACGTTGGGAGGCCGAGGCGAGAGGATTGCCTGAGCCTGCAGGTTTGAGACCAGCCTGGGCAACTTGATGAGACCTTGTCTCTACAATAAATCAAAAACTAGCTGGGCTTGGTAGTTCTGGCTACTTGGAAGACTGAGGTGGAAGGATCGCTGGAGCCCAGCAGGTAGATGCTGGGGTGGCTTTGAGTGTGCCACTGCACTCCAGCCTGGGTGATGGAGTGAGACTCCAACTCAAAAAAAAAAAAAAAAAAGAAAAGTGAAAGTCAAGTATACCTATGTTTTGGAAATATCCTGCATACTTTTGGGATTGGCTAAACACTGTCCATACATGAAGTAATGTGACTGAGTTTCTAATGAACATCAAAACTTCCAAGTGCATCTGCGTGACGTCATCCTTGATGTGGCTTAGGTGGTGCCTCTGTTCAGCTTCTCCTCAAAAGAGCCTTTGTTCACACTCAGCCCCGAAGCAGAGACGCCCCCTTGGCAACCCCTACTGAGCTCTTTCAGGACCCATGGCAAACCTCTAGCCTTATATTGGCCACTTTGAATGATCTTTTTTTACTTTAAAAATCTTTGACTTTTTTTTGTTACATCAAATGTGTAAAAATTTGAAAAAATGCACAAGAAAAAATGTACAATTTCACCAAAATAATAAGTGCTATCAGTATCTCAGGGCCTTTTTTCTATGCACATCTATATGTCTTTTAACTAAAATGGATTATATGGCATACATGCCTTTTATTTAAAATTCTATAAAGTCAGCAGTTTTCTATTTCATTAAATATTTTTTCTGTAACTTTCAGCAGCTATCTAGTATTCCATATATCAAAATATTAATCCTTATTTATTTATTATTAGCTACCAGTTTTTCCTACCATAAAAAAATTTGCGAGAAAAATTTATAGCCATATATTTGCATACATCTATGTAATTTTGGTACAAATTTTTAGATGTGAGAATGTCAGTCAGAAGATATAGTTATTTTTAAGGTCATCTATTTTCCATAAAGGTTATCATTTTATGCATACCAGGCCAGGCACCATGGCTCATGCTTGTTATCTTGGCACTTTGGGAAACTGAGGTAGAAGGATCACCTGAACCCACGAGGTTGCACCTGTGGTGAGATGTAATTGTGCCACTACACTCCAACCTGGACAACAGAATGAGACCCCAACTCAAAAAAAAGAAAAGAAAAGAAAAAGAAAACATTTAAACATACCATCAATATAAAATGATGTTTGGTATCTTCATAAATATGTTACAGTATATAAAAAAACTTTTGTCAGTTTGACATTGAACATGACATTTTGCATTTTGGGGGGCATGGTAACAACAGCTTTCATTTTACTATTTTATTTTTATTTTCTTAAATAGTAGTTTCAGGGAATACACATGTGTGTTTGCTACATAGACATATTGTGTAGCGGTGGGGATTGGGTCTCAGGTGGTCCATTCCCCTGATAGTGAACATTGTGCCCTGTAGGTAATTTCTGGACCTTAATACCCCTCCCCCTCCTCATCGGTATCCCCAGTGTCTGTTATTTCCGTCTTTGTAACTGTTTAGCTCCCACATATAAGTGAGAATATGATGATCTCCAGCTTCCCCCATGTTGTTAAAGGATTTACTTTTATGCCTTTCATGGTGTATATGTACCACATTTTCATTATCCACTGATCGGTTGACAGGCATTTAGGTTGATCCCACATCTTTGCAATTGTGAATTGTGCTGCAGTAAACATGTGAGTACAGGTGTTTTCTTTGTACAACGACCAAGAGCAGATTTACTTATACTCCTCAGTTCATGGAACACTTTCATTATCAGTCTGTGAAAGGCCCTTCTCATGTTGAACTTAATTTTCTTTTATTCATATTTCCCACTTCAGTTCCCTCCCCCTACACAAGCAATCCTTCTACTTTGCTTTATATGGTTCCTTAAGCCTCCATGAATTCTGGATTTCATATTTACATTGTGGTTTTATACTGTGCATTTTAATTCTCATAAATGATATTGTGCTACACATCTTGTTATTTTTCTTACTTCTAACAGTATTTCTAAAAGTGCCTCTTTAAGTTACCTCTTCTTCTCACCAACCCGTTCGTCATAAAGGGCCTCAGACCTCAGTCCTTGATCCACTTTCCTTCTCAGGCTACACTTAAGGCCTTGGTGATCTCATCTTGTGTCATGGCTTTATATCACCTACAATAATGAACATTCGTATATACATAAAATCACATACATGTAGTAAATATGTCAATTTATATGTTATATATTTATACATCATTTATGTGTATAAAAATAATCATATAAATCATATATAGTATATATAATCATATATAGTATATGCATGTACATATGTAGGCACACATATGTATATAAATATATGTGTTTTATATATAATGATATATCAACTCAATCTTTTCTCTCAAATTTTGAGCTCCTACTTAAAAAAAATTCCTGCTGTAAAAAAATAATTCCTTGCTCCACCTGTGTAACCTTTCCCATCTCAGCTAATGGCAACTCCATCTTTATAGTTGCTTAGGCCATCTGGCATCTTGGCGTCATCTGTCATGGATTAAATTGTGTCACCTCTAAAATTAATATGTTGAAGTCCTAACCCCCAGTAGTACCTCAGGACATGACCTTATTTGAAAATAGGGTAGTTGCAGATGTAATTAGTTAAGATGAGGTCATTAAGGGTGGGCCCTAATCCAATATGACTAGTGTCTTTATAAAAGAGGGAAATTTGGACACAGATACGAGCATACAGGGAGAATGCCATGTGAACATGAAGACAGCCATCTACAAGTCAAGGAGAGAAGCCTGGAACAGAGTCTTCCCTCACAGCTCTCAGAAGGAACCAACTTTGCTGACACCTTGATCTCAGACTTTGAGTCTCCAGAATTGTAAGAAAATAAATTTATGGAAGTTTAAGTTACTCACTTTGTGGTGCTTGATTACAGCAGACCTAGCAACTAAGACATTATCCTTGACTTGTCTCTGTCTCTGTCTGTCTGTCTCTCTCTTTCTAAAACCACTGAATTAGGAAGTGCAGTTGACTATTGTGCAGAATCTAATTAGGATCTAACCTCCCTATTTACTTTCAACACGGTATCTAGAGTCATCTTTTAAAAACCCACGTTAACATCCTTCCTCTGCTCAAATATCTGGCAAGGCTTCCTATGCACTTAATAAAAGAAAAACCTTGGAAGGGCCTACAAAGTCTTGAGAAACCTGCCCCATTATCCATATGCCCAACTGACATCATTTCCTGATATTCTTCCTCCTGCAAACTGCTTTAGCCACGCTAGCTTCCTGGCTGTTCTTCAAAAACATAGGCTCATGCCTTAGGGTTTTCACTCTGGCTGTTCCCTTTGCCTGTAATATTCTTTCTGCAGATATCTGTATGGTTAACTTCCTTTAGGTATTTCCTCAAATAGCCCTGTGAATGAATGGATAAAAAGGTACTATCTAAGGTTTCCAAAGAGATGCACATGAGTTCCCTGTTCACTTCAAAGCACTGTAAAATAAGTTCTTGTTTCTCTAGAATATCACAATGGAAAATATGGGTAGTAGAGCTAACAGTTTTAAAGGGGAGGACAAAGCTATCCTACTTGTATATGAGGAAGTGCCAATTGGGAGAGCAAGGATTCCTGGTTCTCCTTTCCTTTATTCTCTGCTCTGTTTGTGTAAACACACAGAGATTCTCTCATTGACATTATCATGGAGTGGTCACTTTCCCTACAGACTCATGTATCTCCAGTTGTGAGCAACAGTGGGTTATGGCCCAGTGCAGGATGCCAGGCATGGAACAACCACAGCCGTGCTGGGAAAGAAGGCTGGGGCTCAGCCAAGCTCAGGCTGAAACCCACATGGCTAGAAACCAACACTCTAAATGTGGAGTGGGAAAAGTAGCCAGATGAGGAGTGGGAAGTTTGAACTATGTTTCAGTTTTATATGTTCAGATTTAGGAGAGTTAAACTGGACATCAGGAGAGCTTCTCATAGGGGCTTCTGCCTCTGTGCCTTGCCTGTTCTTTATTTCCAGCCCCAGCTGTTTCATTCGGTTCAGCTTTGCCCTCTGCCTAGACACCCCCATGCTTTCTGTCATTCACCTTGTTAAGTTTTTCCCTTTCTTTCATTCACTAGGTTAGCTTGCACTTATCCTTCACAGCTCTGCTGGATCACCACCTTCTTTAGAAAGGTTTCCCTAACCGCTACCTTGCCCCACCCCAAGCTTGGTTATGACTGACTCCTCCTATGTATACTTCTCTCGTTGCACTTTTCACTAAGCATTCTCTATGTATTCAATTGTGAAGGGTGCAGGAAGCCACCAGAGGGGCAGCTCCCAAAATGGCGCCGACACACCAGACAACAAAGGCCCTAGGTCCCGGCTTCTGTGAGCACAAGTCCCTGCGCGTGCTAATTTCAAACCTTCCTGCGCGAATTTTAAACCTGCAAGCCTCCAATCCGTAGCCAGCTTTGTTATGCGTCCAATAGGACTATAACATGGCATTGGCCCCACCCTGC
>NW_007245787.1:202804-210201 GCF_000164805.1 Carlito syrichta | reverse complement strand
TCTCCCTCTCTGCAGCTCTCTCCCCGCCTCTCTCCCACTTCCTCTCTCTCTCTCTTACTCCCTCTTTCTCTCTTTCCCGTTACAGATCCCCTCTGTAACAGACCCCTTTAAATAAATCTCTTGGTCCTGGCCGGGTGTGGAGTCATTACTGGTGCCAAACTTCTTTCAAATTGTTCCCTTACTTGTCTGCTTGCCTCCTCATTGTGAGCTCTTTGATGACAGGGATGGTGCCTTATATAGCTGTGTACCTGTATCCTTAAAACATAACATAATACCTGGCACTTAGTAAGACTGATCAATGTTTGATGAATGAATGAGACTGCAGCCAGTTTCAGGGCATAACTAGCTGGGTGTTTCAGGTGGAAGCTCAGAATGCCTGTTAGGTTGGTGAGAAGCTATAGCAAGGCTTGATGTTCTCTTCTAGGTAAGGGTTGAGTCTGGCATACATGAAACATTAAAGTGAAATTATTTTTCATCAATTTTATTTTAATCACTATAAACAAATCAACAAAAATGCAAAAGGACAGCATCCCTCGAATATTCCAGTGATTATAATTTTCAATGAAATAATAATGGTTTCTCAGTTTTTATACTGTTAAATCTCTCTGGGACCCACAAAACTTAAAGGTAGGTTGTACAAACTGCAAACTAGAAAACTCCAAGGTCATTTCAGTTCTCTCTAGGCTACATAAATTCCAACCTTCCATTTCAGAGAGGCAGGGATCATGGAAGGTCTTACTTGTTCACTCCTGGGATTTGCGGTGGAAGTCAGAGAAAGCCACATAGACATGTCCAGGGATGAATGTACCAGCCAAATTGAATGGAGATTGCATAAGCAAAGCAAGGGTGGGAAGCAATTTCTTTGTCTACCTCTCTCCCTCTCCCTCCCCCTCTTTCCCTCTTCCTCTCCTTCTCCCTCTCTCTCTCTCTCTCTCCCTCTCTCTCTCCTTCTCTCTCTCTCTCTCTCTCTCTCTCTCCCCCTCTCCCCCTCTCTCTGTAACAGAAGACAGTGGGAAGGAGCCCAAAACTGAAGTTAGGAGCCCTGGGATCTAACCCTTGCTATGGCACTAACTTGTTGTGCAACCCTGGACAGTTACTTGGTTTTTCTGCCTCAGTTTCCTTCATCTATAGAATGGCTCGGCTGGGCTAGGTACTCTCTGAGGTCTTTTTCACCTTTAGGATTTTTGTGCTTCTATATGGTGACAAATCAAGATAACAAAAGGAGCAAGATTGGGGGGAAAGAATTATATTTTGGGAAAGCCAAATTTGAGGATCTTGTGATATTACTCGTATATGGGTGTGAATGACAAGAACTGCTTGGAAGTAGAAGTCTGGTCCTGGGAGTGGAGGTACAGATTTGGGAGTCTATCACTAGAGGTTAATTGGACAATAAGAGCTTTGTGACCAGCTAAACCAGTTGTGAATAAGTAGATTATGTATAAAAATCAATTGATTGCAGTTACATTCAAGACTATAATGCACTTACATTTGGTTGATTTCATTTTCCTTTATGCTACAGAATAACAGAGGGCAGGAAAACCCCTGCTTTTTATGGTTAGCTGAATTCTGTCACATAACTACTCTCACTATGGCCTCTTTTAAGCTACCAATAAAGATCACTTATTGGTAGTGAACAGGAAACAGATATGTAATAATACACCATTATGGGATATTTCAACCATAAGGAAACAATGGGCGTAAGTTCCTCAAGAGCATAGATAATGGTAACATAGTCAAATGATGAGGAAGTGGTAAGTTTTCAGTATGCACAACCTTTGTTTTCAAAATAATTTATTTAATTTTAAGTTTATATGATTTGATTTTTTAACTGATCATGTGTAACAACCAGCTTGCAGAGTTCCTGAAAATGTAACAACCTGCTCTCACAAGTGTTATGAGCATGCTCCACATAGCACTGAAACTGATGCTAAGACAAGGTAAGTAACTTGCATAAGAAAATATCTAGGCCAAGATTAATACCTTGATCTACCTAATTCCGAAGACCAGGCTTGTAACCACTATATGATCGTTTGTGAAACTGTAAAGTTCTACACTGTGTATAGTAAAAGAAAAATAGTTGTGTTTTGTACTTGAAAAAAGTTATGTGATCCTAAGTATCATTTAATAAGGAGGAGCTCTAAAGGAAAAGTAATCACAAGTCAAAAATCACAGTAAAATTTCTGCTTTTCTCAGTTGTTATTATGCCTCAATTACCCTCTGAAAGGAATGCTTTGTGTCCTTTCTGAACCACATTTCAAGCTGTGTTAAAAAAAAATTATAGAATTTATGAGAATATTTTTATGTGCTTTGCAAATAGGGCTCACATAAATTTAAATTGTCATAATTATTAGTTTGGACATAACTATGTTGGCATATAGAAAACTGAAAAATGAAACATAACAAACACCTATTGTTTACATCTAGAGTTTAATATATGTAGGCAAAATGTATAAGGATGTTTATAATATTAAGTAGTAAAAATGAAACATCTGGCAACAATTTTTAGATCTTGAAGAATCAGATGACAAAATGATGAGTCTCAGGGGACTAAGATCATGTTTCCCATTCTTGGAAAAAAGGTTTGAAAAAATGTTTATGTTTTCTGAAAGTCATACTTATTTTAATTTCTTCTTCTCTGTTCCCTATCTTGGGAAGTGACTTACACACAGATTTTTATGAACAGTTCACAAAACTCTGTTTTGGTCTTGGACCTGGACAAAGCCTGTGGTTGGTTAGAATTGTAGCTGTAAAGCCACCATCTAGTTCAATACATCTAGACGCACTAAGTAACTCTGTGGATCATTGTGTTGTAAGAAGAAAGTATTATGGCTGTGATTCTCTTGGTTATTAAGGAGATAGAATTTCTTTTTAATACAGGGGAAAGTCTGAGCAATCTGGCCACTGGTTGAGGAAAAGAACAAGATAGTGTGCTCTGTACAAGAATGACAAAGTTTAGGATGGATCAGCCTGCTTGGCAGATTGTAGTTCTGAGTCACCATACAGAGAATGCACACATTGGGCAAGCATGCATGCCTGCCTGGCATCTGTAGGCGTCACTCATATTGTCTTCTAGTTCCTCACTTATACTGGAAAATTAAACTTTTTTTTCACATTTCATTGTCCAGTGTTTTTAGATAAATATGGAAATCTTTAACAACTGGCCATATTGACTTCCCTCCCTTTGGAACTACTCATTCTAATTTACAGTTTACAAACAATTCATTCAACAACTACTTGGTCTATTAAACACTGCACCAGGCACTGTGTTGTACTGTAAAGGGTACAATGGTGGCTAAGATGCTGTCCATGTTCCTGCACACACAGATTATGTATGCAGGTAACTATCATATAAGAGGTTACAAAATGCAGAGACAGTGAGGGCTATGGACTTGGGTGCTCTGAGGAAGAAATACGTCTACTTGAGGTGATCAGGAAGAGCTAACAGGAAGAATTGCGTTAGTGAATGGATAGGATTTTAGACTGCAGAGGTGGAGGTGGCTGTGAACAATATGTAGACGGAAACTACCAGATTATTCAAAGAAAAAGGTTGGCAGGACCTCAAGAAAGAAAATAGCCAGACCTCTCTTTCTGTCCCCACAGATACAATATTTGAGAGCCTATCAAACCCTCTTAGCATAGCCCCTGGGAAGTATTGCTATTAAAGATGCTTGTGGAGCATTTGAATGCAATAAAACAGAGTGTTCCATAATGTTTCTTGGGGAAAACTTTGTTTTTCTTTCCAACAGTTCATTTTACTTGCTAAGTCAGGCTCCTTTGAGGTTACTAAGGGGTCATGAAGAATATATGGATATGACTAAAGTCATCACATTACCCATTAGTCATTGGATACAGTGCTGTTAGAATGAGAGAAACAGCTGGAAGTGGTACAGGAACACAACTTGGGCCTTTTCTGTCTCAGATGGATATTTCTGAGGCCATAGAGGGTCTGACTCTGCATATCTGCTTTTTCTGTGTTGCTGAGGTGAGTCAGAGACACCGCTGTACAGAAGAGGTGGGGAAGTAGAAAGTTGGTACGATGTTATCATCCCTGTTGGTAAGTCCCTTCCTTCTTTTTACTACCTTGGAGTGACAAAGAAGAATCTGAGCTACTCCTTGGTGCTTAGCACTTTGGTCTTCAGTGAGTGTGTGGCTTACTGACAACTCATTTCCTTCACAAACCGGACTGTCTTGTTGTGCTGATAAGTTGACACCCCCCCCTGCCCCCCCCAGGCAGCTGGAGAGATTTTTCCCGTGATCACCAAAGCCCTTCTGCCCCCCTCAGCAGCAGTAGCTGTCTGCTGGGATTTGAGGTTGGAACACTACTGGTGAGGGCAATTTTCTCAACGTCCTAACTGGGGGCTTCCGCAGAAATGGGCAGGGTAGCAGGGCTCCAGTTGATGTCAAAACGGAAGACAAAATCACCTCACAAGTAAACAGAGATCAGATCCCAGGTGTTGTCAAACTTTACACAGGAAACACACTGATATTAGCTGTGATGAGGTCTGGAGTTTTAACATGGTAAAATACTTTGCTTTTCCTTTAGAGAGGAATTTTTAATTTCAGGCTTATATCTCCATTATCTCAATGAAGAGAAAGGACAACTAATAGTTGCTTGGCCTAAAAGATTCTGGCAGGAATATTTGAGTCATAAAATATTAGCCAAACATCTTTTTGGATATTCTAATATAAACTGTGTGAGGAACTAAGCACTTCATGCCAGGACAAAGCTAAAAAGTCCTTCTCAGTGTCCCCTCCCCCAACATCCCTTACTTTCCAATATTAACCTCATTGGTTGATAGCACCAAATTTTTGGCTGTGTTGCCAAGGATCACCCAGCTGTGGCTGCTTGTTGCTATCATCTTTCCCTTGCTCAGGAAATCTTGTCATGAATGTGTTACTAAGACAGCAAAAGAGACAAGGTTGTTTGTTTTTTGGAAGTCATTAGTAGAAATACTAGAGCTAGGGTAATGGACAAGGACCTGGGATAAAGGGGAAGAACTTGGAAGTGTTGTCAAAAACAACAGTTCTCATTCCTGGAGTTGTATGTTAAAATGGGAAGAGGTGGCCTCTAGCCCTGTCTCCGCCACTGCTCTGTGACTCAAGGACAACCCATGCACTCATTCAATATTTATGGAGCACCCACTTGGTGTCAGACACTATGTTCAGCACTGGGGACAAATTGTGAGTAATAGATAATAAACCTGTTCTCCAATCACACCACTTCTCTGAATACCATTTCTTTATGTTTGCGATGTGAGGCCTGTGCTGCAATGAGCTCTCAAGGCCCTCCCCGCCTAGTTCTTGATTGTTTACTTTTTTGTGGGAGCAAAATATGCCCAGGAGAACAGTAACAGGAAAAGTAGTACCCAGTATCACATGTCAGACATTGTGCTAAGTAAACACCTTTACATACATTGCCTCATTTTGTTTTCTCAAGAATCTCCTAAAATAGATATTATTATGCTCTTTTTACAGCTGAGAAAACTAACTACCTTTACATTCATTGCCTCATTTTGTTTTCTCAAGATTTCTTCTAAGACAGTTATTATTGTGCCCATTTTACAGATGAGGAAACTAGTCACTTTTATGTACATTGCCTCATTTTGTTTTCTCAATAATCTAAATAGGTTTATTACACTCTTTTTACAGATGAAGAAACTAAGAGTCAGAGGTTGAACTGATTTTTGTTACGAGTGAGAAGGAGGCAGTGCCAGACTCAAATCTAGCTCTGCTGGCTCCATACCCAGCATTCTTCTGTCCTCTGCTATTCTCTACATTTTTAAATGCTCATTCATCTCCCGTGGACTTTGGGAGTACTTATGAAACATTTACTAAGAATCCATGGCCATACAACACAGAATACTTCATTTTTGCCTTCTGGGGTCTCTCATTAGCTTTTTCTCCTTCATACCCACTAAACTTCTCATATTCGTCCCTGGGGTGATCCTGCCACTTCAGCCAAGGCCAGCATTCCCACTACTTTGCCTCCACTTGCACTTTAACTTCCAGTATGGAATCATTTTCAGTCTTGTTTGTTGCCAAATTCTGTACCCTTTCTCAGACTTTATCTTACTCTGAAATTTGTTTTATTTTAAATTTTAAAATGTGGTGTATAACTCAGGGTCCGGTATGCAAATGTTCATTATGCAGGTACCTTTGTTGATGAGGTGAACCCCCCTGGCAGTTTCTCATTACTGCCAATCCTGCACCCATTCCCCTGGCAATTTCCCACTACTGCCAATCCCTTTCTTATAGTATTATTATTATTGTTCAATGTCCACTTATGAGTAAGAACATGTGGCACTCAGGTCTTTGTTTCTGTGATAGATCACTCAGTATAATAGATTCTAGGTCCATCCAAGTTGCTGTGAAGTTCATAATTTTATACTTCTTTATGGCTGTGTAATATTCCATTGTGTATATGTATCACTTTTGTTTTTTGAGTTGGAGTCTTACTCTGTCATATACAGTTGGAAAATACTTTTTTCCTGTCTGTGGGCTGTCTCTGCAATCTCTTGATGCTTTCTTTGGCTTTGCAGAAGCTTGTCAGTTTGATGAGGTTCCACTTGTCTATCTTATCTCTTATGGCATGGGCATTTGGGGTTTTGATCAGGAATTGGTTGCCAGTTCCAATTTCCATAAAGCTGTCTCCTGCATTTTCTAAGGCTCTTATAGTTTGAGGTTTTAAGTTTAGATCTTTGATCCATTTAGAGTTGACTTTTGTGTATGGTGATAGGTAGATAGGTCTTGTTTTAATCTTCTGCATGTGATCAGCCAGTTTTCCTAACAACATTCACTGAATAGGTTCTTCTCTCCCCAGTGGTTGATGGTAGAGGCTTTATTGAAGATGAATTGGTTGAGAAATTGAGGTTTTAATTCTGGAATCTCTATCCTGTTCCATTGGTCTATATGCCTGTTCTTGTACCAATACCAGGCTGTTTTGATCATTGTACCTTTATAATAAAGCTTAAAGTCTGGGAGTGTGATGTCTCCTGCTTTTGTTGTTGTTGTTGTTTGTTTTTGCTGAGGATTGTTTTGGCTATTTGTGGTCGTTTATGTTCCATATGAATTCCTGTATTGTTGTTTCCAGGTCTAAGAAGAATGCAACTGGTAATTTAATGGGTATTGCATTAAATCTGTAGATTGCCTTAGGTAGGATGGACATCTTAACGATGTTGATTCTCCCAGTCCATGAGTATGGAGTATTTTCCATTTGTTTGTGTCATCATTGATTGCTTTGAGCAGTGTTTTGCAGTTTTCATTGTAAAGGTCTTTGACTTCTCTGGTTAGGACGATGCCAAGGTCTTTCTTTCTTTCTTTCTTTCTTTCTTTCTTTCTTTCTTTCTTTCTTTCTTTCTTTCTTTCTTTCTTTCTCTCTCTCTCTCTCTCTCTCTCTC
>NW_007245787.1:172632-202524 GCF_000164805.1 Carlito syrichta | reverse complement strand
TTTTTTTTTTTTTTTTTTTTTTTTTTTTTTTTTTTGTGGCTACCATGAATGGGATTGTGCTTTTTATTTGGGTTTCTGTTTGTTTATTGTTGATGTATAGGAATTCGACCAACTTTTGCACATATATTTATACCCTGAGACTTTGCCAAAGTTCTTTATCAGTGCAAGGAGGTTTTTGACAGATTCTCTTGGACTTTTGAGGTATAGAATCATGTCATCTGCAAAGAGGGATCAACTTAACTTCTTCTTTTCCTATTTGTATACCTCTGGTTTCCTTCTCTTTTCTGATTGCTCTGGATAGGACTTCCAAGAGTGGGCATCCTTGTCTTGTTCTGGTTTTCAGGGGAAATGGCTCCAATTTCTGACTGTTTAGCAAGTATGTTGGCAGTGGGTTTCTTATAGATGGCTCTTACTATTTTGAGGTATGTTCTATCTATGCCTAGATGTTTGAGGATTTTTATCAAGAAGGGGTGCTGGATTTTATCAAAAACTTTTTCCGCATCTAATGATATAATCATATGGTTTTTGTCTTTACATCTGTTGACATATTTTATTACGTTTAAGGTCTCGCAGATGTTGAACTAGCCCTGCATCCCAAGGATGAAGCCTACTTGGTCATGGTGGATGATTTTTGAGATGTGTTGTTGGATCTGGTTTGCTAGAATCTTGTTGAAAATTTTAGCATCTACGTTCATCAAGGAACATAGTTCATTTTCTTTACCCAGTTTGAGTAAAGATCTTTACCCAGTTTAGGAATCAAGGTACTGTTAGCTTCATAAAATGATTTGGGGAGAATTCCATCTTTCTCAATTGCCTGGAATACTTTCAATAGGATTGGTGTCAGCTCCTGTATGTTTTATATAATTCTGCTGGAAAGCCATCTGGTCCAGGGGTATTTTTTGGTAGATAGTTTTCTTATGACATAGTTGATTTCCTGGGTAATTATTGGTCTATTTAGGGTCTCGATTTCTTCTTGTTTCAACTTGGGGAGGTTGTGTGATATAAGAAATTCCTCCATTTCATTTAGGTTTTTGAGTTTGTTTCCATACAGGTGTACATAGTAATCTCTGATAATCTTTTGTATTTCTTCAGGGTTAGTTGTGACTTCATATTTTGCATTTCTTATTGTATTTATTTGGACTTTTTCTCTCTTTTTCTTGGTCAGTCTAGCTAGGGGTACATCAATCTTGTTTATCCTTTCAAAAAACCAGCTTTTGGTTTCATTGATTTTTTTTTGTATCATATTTTTGTCTTCTATGTCCCGAATTTGGGCTTTTATTTTGGTTATCTGGATTCTTCTGCTGAAATTAGGGTTTTGGTGGTCTTGCTTTTCCAGCTTCCTTAAGTGATTTGTTAGGCTGTTAACTTGTCATCTTTCCATTTTCTTTATGTATGTTTGTATGTATGAATTCCCCTCTTATACTGCTTTTATGGCATCACAGAGATTTGGTAAGATGTTTCTTTTTCATTTGTTTCCAGGTATCTTTTAATCTCTGTTTTGATTTCTATGTTGACCTAGGAGTTGTTTAGCTTCATGGTGTTTGGTATGCATGTTTTTGTGGGTTTAAGGGGAACTTTGCTGGTGTTGATATTTATTTTTATTCCACTATGGTCTGAGAAGGTGCATGGCAGAATTTCAATCTTATGGAACTTGTTTATGCTCGATTTATGGCCAAGGATGTGGTCAATCTTAGAAGATTGTTCCTCGGTTATCTTAGAGGATGTTCCATGTGGTGATGAGTAGACTATATATTCCATAGTTGTTGGGTAGTTTCTGTTCTGTAGGTATCAATTAAGTCCATTTGGTCAAATGTCACTTTGAGGTTCCAGATCTCCTAGTTTACTTTTTATCCTGATGATCTGTCTAGGGTTGTTAGTGTGGTGTTTAAGCCCCCAGCTATGATAGTGTTAGAGTCAATATCTTTTTTTAGTTTACCTAGAAGCTGCTTTATGAAAGTTGGTGCTCTTATATTGGGTGCATATATGTTTAGGATGGATATTTCTTGTTGATGAATTGAACCTTTTATCATTATGTAGTGACCTTTTTATCTTTTTTAATTTTTGATAGCTTAAAGGGTGTTTTATCTGATACTAAGATTGCGACTCATGAAATTTTGTTTCCCAGTCTCTTACTTTGAGTCTGTGAGTGTCCTTTCTGGTGAGATGAGTATCTTGGAAACAATATATTGTAGCCTTATAATATTTTATCCAATTTGCCATTGTGTATTTTCAGTGATGCATTTAGTCCATTCACATTCAGGCTAATTACTGAGATTTGAGGGTTCTTATAGAATTTGTTGTGGTTTCTGCTAATTGTTTGTTGTCTTTGATTTTTGGGTTGATTCACGTGTGTTTTCAATCTTTTTCCTGCATTCTTATGAAAGGCATTGTCCTTCTTTTTTTCCCTTTCTTCTGTGTTTAATACTTTCTTAACTGTTTCTTGTAGAGTTGGTCTGGAGGCAGCATAAACTCAAGGATTGAATATCTGGGAAGGACTTTAATTATTCATCACTGCTGAAAGTTAGTTTAGCTGGCTAGGTAATTCTTGGTTGAAATTATTTATCTTTGAGAACTTTGAAGATTGGGCTCCAAGCTCTCCTAGCCTGAAGTGTTTCTGTAGATAAGTCTCCTCTGCCACTATTCTAATTGGTCTTCCCGGATAGGTAGTCTGACCTTCCTCTCTTGCTGCCCTTGGGATTTTTTCTTCTATGCCTACTTTGTGTAAGTGAATTACTATGTGTCTAGGAGTTGTTCTTCTCATTTGTTGTCTTGCAACGATTCCAAGAATTCTTGGAATCTCTTGTGTTTGAGTGGTCATGTCTCTGATGAGATGAGGGAAGTTTTCTTGGATAATTTTATGGAATGTTTGTTCCACGATGGTCTCTGTCTCTCTATCTGCCTCAGAGATTCCAATTAATCTTAGGTTCAGCCTCTTGATATAATTGCTCATCTCTTGGAGGCTTTGCTCCATATTTTAAGCTTCTTTTCTATGCTTTTTAACAGTTTGGATTAGTTTCATATTTTGGTCCTCAAGCTCTGAGATTCTTTCTTCTGTTTGGTTAATTCTGCTTTCTATGCTTATCAGTTTGTTATTTATTTCATTTACTGTATTCTTCATTGCTGTTATCTCAGTTATCAATGCTTTCATTCTTTTCTCTTGTCTCTCTTCTTTCCTATGTAGTCTTTCTATTAATATCTTGATATTCAAGACTAGCCTAGGCAACTTAACAAGACCTCATCTCTACAATAAATAAAAAATTATCTAGGTGTGGTAGCACGCACCTGTAGTTCCAGCTACTTGCAAGGCTGAGGCAAAAGGATTGCTGGAGCTCAGCAAGTTGATGCTGGGGTTGCCATGAGTGTGCCACTGCACTCCAGCCTGGGTGATGCAGTGAGACTCCAACTCAAAAAAAAAAAATCTTGATATCTGGATATGTGGTTTGAGACCAGTAACTCTGGGGCTCTTCATTATTTGAGTTCTTAAGTCTGCATTCTCAGTTGTTGTCTTCCCTGGGGTCTGTATGAGACCCATATTCTTCCTATGGTTTTTCTTCATTGCGAAGGTTTTCCTCTCCCTTTTTTAAAACCTCTTCTTTAATTCTATTGTTCAGTGATGGGGGACAGTTTTTACTTCTGTTTGCTCAATCTCCTATTCTTCTTTATGTAGATCCTCTGGCTTTGTTCAATTTTTAAGCTGGACTTGGGTCAGGGGACTGTGCTTTTTGCAGCTTTGAGATTTAATTAAGGGAGGAGCTATGCTTCAGAAGCTATCTGCATATCCCAGGATCTGCTGACAGGTGTGTGGGCACTCTGGAACTCACTTCCCATTGCCTTACAATCTGTCTATGCAGTGGGGGTGTATGTTTGCCCCCTGAAAGCAAAATAAGATAAGAAAAAGGAAAAGAATGAAAAAAGAAAGGAAGAAGATGAAAGGAAGGTGAAGACAGAGAAGAAGAAGAGGGAAAACAGACAGGTGCATCAACTAATGAATAAACATAGGAACAAACAAAGACAGAAAAAACAAAAACAAAAAACATACAGACAGTCATGCAAACAAAATCCCCCCATTGATGTACTCGCCCTAAAAAATACCGGTACATTAACAGAAAATCTAAAAAAATCAAAACATTAAAATGACAGAAGCAAAGCAAGTACAAAAATGTTAACAAAAGCAGAAAGAATGAGAGAAGAAAGCAAAACCAAAACCAAAAAATACACAAACAAATAAACCAAAAGAACCCTTGCTCTGTTGCCATTTCTATAACACCTGGTTCCTTTCCCAAGCACTGCCACCACTGTTTGGCTGGCACCACCACATTAGGAAGTGGCTCTGGTCTCTAGCCCATCCCCTCTGCTCTCGGTGAAGATTGATAGTGTTGCTCTTAGCATGGGACAGATGTCCCATGGACTAACGTGGGAGGAGGATGAATCAGATCCAGACTCACCTGACACGTCTACTGCTGCCACTGCTGTCAAGTCTTCCATTCAGATCAGATGCATCTGTGCCTGTTCCAATGTGGGAGAGGGATATCTGACTCTCCGATTCTGATGGTCGATCTCAGAGGGGTGTGGGGCTAGCCTCAGGGTTCTAGGTTGGAAGCAGACAGAGCTGGGTAGGGCAATCCAGGTCTCTCCCCTGTCCTGGGACAGAGAATATGGTGCCAGTTGGTGTCTCCTCACTGGTGGCAGGGCACTGTTCCAGATTTTCATGTCCTGCTTTCTTCACAGTTCCTGCTGCTAGTATCTGGATTGCTGCTCCAAGTGAGCCAGGCACCAGGTGGTAAGGGGCAACTGTTCTCTGTTGCCTTCTCTAAAGAGAGCCCCCAGAACAGTAGATGAGCCTGTATGCTGGGTCTCCAGTCTCAGAGCAGTGGTGGGTTGCAGTCACCTCCAGAGGAAAGCCCCAGGTGCATGAACCTGAGTCTCCCATTAGACCAACTTTCACTCACCCACCTACCAGCATATACCCACTTATGCAGAGTCTTTATGGACATTCATGCAGGGAGACTCTTACACTCTGACCTGTTCCATCACCATCTTGCCTCTGAGTCCCACTCCGAAATTTAATTCATTTGGCCTTTAGTAGTTGTCCAACACAATAGGAAATTTTTAAAAGAGTATATCCTGATCTCAAACCAGGTGAAGTGGGGACCAAAGGGAGGCCCAAACTTAACTTGTATGATGATCACTTGTATACCTAAATCTGAATTGTACCCCACAATCTTTAAAATAAAAAAAAAATTTTTAAAGTGTATTATCATATCTTGGGGGAAAATAAGACAAACACAGATTATAGGAAAGAGTTATGAGCCAAACTAAAGAGTTATGGGTCATTTATTATTGGTGTTTCCTGCAAGGAGAAGTCTACATCAGGAGATGATTAAAAAACTGTCCAAGGATTTCTTTATGCTACATTTTCTCAAGGATACCTTTTCCTGTTTCTCTTCTTCTGGTTACATGTGATCATTGTTGAAATCTTGAAAAACATAGAAACTATCCATTCTTCAGAGATGATCACTATTAACATTTTGGTATATTTCTTTCTATGATGATAAGCTTAATGCCACCTCAGCTAGGCTATGGTGCCTAGCAATTTGATCAAATGCCAGTCTAGATGTTGCTGTGAAGGTTTTGTTTTTGTTTTTATTTTAGATATGATAAACACATCAGTAGTCTTTGAGTAAAGTATACTACTCTCCATAATATGGGTGGATCTCATCCAACAAGTTGAAGACCTTAAGAATAAAAAGTGAGGTCTTCTGAAGAAGCAGCAATTCTGCCTCAAGACTGCCACATAGAAACTCTGTCCGTTTCCAGTCGACAGATTTTGGATTCAACACTATAACAGCAACTCTTCCCTGAATTTCCAGTCTACCAGCCTGCTGTACAGATTTCAGATTTGCCAGCCTCCACAGCCACATGGACAATTCCTTAAAATTAATCTAGCTGTATATATACATATATCCTATTGATTCTGTTTCTCTGAAGAAACCTAACATACCTTCTTTTTGTGCATTCATTTCCTCTAGATTAGCATTTCTGAAACTATAATGTGTATGTGAATCACCTGGGAATCTTGTTCAAGTGCAGATTCTAAGTCAATAGGTGGTGGGCTAAGATTCTGCATTTCTAACAAGTTCCCAAGTAATGCCAATACTGCTGGTTTATGAACCACGTTTTGAGTAGCAATGCCTTATATAACCATTTTTTTCTTTTAAGCTGTATCATGAGCTCAAGTTATTCTCCTAAAACATGATTTGTAGTAACTGTATTACCTTCCATCATATGTAGATTAGAGACATTATTCAGGCTTTAGAAACATAGTTCCCAAAGGCTCATCAGAGAAATTGTCCAAGTATAATTCTACCCAAAGGTCTAGCTTCTGTAGCAAATTAAGCCTGTGTGCTTGGCTCCAAGTTCCAAGGGCTTCCGTTAGGTTTTTTAAAATTTGTGTTTCAATGGCTATAAAAATTCCCTTGACTTTTGAATAGTTGCTCATATTATTAGTATCTGTTGGGCAGGAGAATCTACTGCATAGACGTGGTTCTCAGAATTCATTCATACATTCTCCTATTTAGTCCTACTCAGTTATCTAGTAAGTTGATCCTATAGGCACCCTGATGGGAGCTTCTATACAGGGGAGCTCATTTAATACCTAATTATAAAATTAATTTAATTGCAGTTATGATAATTACATGGTGCTTTAAGTATATAACAAGAACTTGGTCTACTCTAAAGGCCAGGGACCCCTCCTTAGGAATTGACATTTGACATGAGCTCTAATATGTCCTGGGAATGTGGTACTCAGTTCTCTAACTTTTGGCTAGTGCTTTTGAATAGGTTGAGGCTCTGATGGCAGAATGTTGGAAGTCACATTAGTGAGAGATGGTATGCATAAAGTTTCCAAAGGTCTCCCTAGAGATTCATTGTAACTGATGCTCCACATTCTCCCTGTCATGCCATTGTGGAGATGATTCTTCGAGGGAGTTCCCCGTTCTGCTTGCTCCTGGGTGGAATCTCAGTTTCCCATTACTGAATCTGACTGTAATCTGATTTCCCATCCATGTCCATGCTAGGAAATTGAGCCTAAATAACAAGTTATTTTTGGGTAATCCATCATAGGCAAATATTTTGATCTTTGAATCAGTCATTATTTTGAACACACTTCACCACTGCTTTTCCATCAGTGTGGATAATGATAGTTGAAAAGAAACCTATCAATACTACAAAGCAAAAGTAATCAAAACCATACTAGTATAAGGATAGACATATAGACCAATGAAATAGAATTGAGAGTCCAGAAATAAATAATAAGTCCATACATTCATAACCAATTGATTTTCTATTCTCTCTCTCTCTGTCTCTTTTTCTTTCTTTCTTGGTCTCATTCTGTTGCCCAGTTGGAGTGCAGTGGCACAATCATGGCTTACTGCAGCCTTGACCTCCTAGGCTCAGGTGATCCTTCTGCCTCAGCCTCCAAAGTAGCTGGGACTAGAGATGTGCACCACCACACTCAGCTAATTTTGGGGGGTAATTGGTTTTCAAGAAAAGTGCTGAGTACATTCATTGGGGAAAAGAATACCCTTTGGTGCTGAGGAAATTGTATATCCACACGCAAAAAGGGAAGTTGAACTCCTACCTTACACCGTATAGAAAAATTAAAGTGGTCTAACAACCTAAATTTAAAAGCTAAAATGATAAAACTCTTTTGAAGAAAAAATTTCAGATAAATCTTATGACCTTGGATTTGACAATGGATTCTTAGATATGACACTAAAAGCATGACCAGCGAAAGAAAAAAATAGATACACTGAACTTCCTTAACATTGAAAACTTTTATTCATCAAATGGTAGCCTACAGAATAAAAGACGATAATTCCAAATCATATATCTAATAGGGGTCTAGTATCCAGAATAGACAAAGAATTCTTACAACGCAACAACAAAAAAGACAAACAATTCATTTTTTTAAAAAACAGGCGAAGAACTTCAATAGACATTGCCCCAAAGAAGATATACAAGTGGCTAACAAGTACATGAAAAGATACTCATATCATTATTCATTAGAGAAATGCAAATCAAAATCACAATAAGGCACCATTTCAAACTCACTAGGAATTTTTTTTAATGGGGAAAAAAGTGTTGGTAAAGATGTGGAAAAATCAGAACCTTCATAGATTGCTGATGGATATGTAAAATGGTGCAATCATTGTAGAAAACATTGTGGTGGTTCCTTAAAAAGTTAAGCATATAATTACCATATAATCCAGCAATTCTCCTCCTAGGTATATACTCAAAAGAATTGAAAACTAGTATTCAAACAAATAGATGTACATGCGTGTTCACAGCAGCACTCTTCAAAATATCCCAAAGATGGAAACAATCAGAATATCCATCAACAGATGAATGGATAAACAAAATGTGTTTTTTCCATTGAATAGAATATTATTCAGCCATGAAAAGAATGAAGTGTTGAGATACCACCTAACTCTAGTTAGGTGGCCATCATCAATGATTTAAAAAACAACAGATGCTGAAGAAGATGCAGGGAAAAGGGAACACTTCTACACTGTTGGTGGGAGTGTAAACTAGTACAACCTCTGTGAAAAACAGCTTGGCAATTCCTAAAAGATCTAAAAATTGACCTTCCATATGACCCCACAATCCCCCTACTGGGAATATACCTAGAGGAACTCAAATCACTCTATGAAAAAGATACCTGCACACACATGTTTATTGCAGCATTATTCATGATAGCAAAAACTGTGCTGCCCATTGAAAGAAGTCTAGATAAAAAAAAAATGTGGTACATATACATAATGGAATATTATGCAGCCATAAAGAAGGACAAATTTATGAAATTTGCAGCACTTGGATAGATTTAGAGTCTATCATACTGAGTGATCTATCACAGAAACAAAGAACTGAGTATCACATATTCTCACTCATAAGCAGACCTTGAACAATTATCGTAATACTATAAGAAAAGGATTGGCAGTAGTGGGAAACTAGCAAGGGGGAGCATACCTCATTAACAAGGGTACCTGCATAATGAACATTTGTATAACTAATCCTGAATTGTACCCCACATCTTTAAAATAAAAAATTTAAAAAATAAAAAAAAGAATGAAGTGCTGATACGTGCTACAATGTGGATGAACCTCAAAAATATTACATTATATGAGAGAAAGTAGGAAAAAAAGACCACAGTATTGTGTAATTCCATTTATATGAAATATTCAGAATAGGTAAATCCATAGAGATGGAACACAGATTAATGATGCCAGGGGCTGATAAGAGGGGAATATGAGGAGCAACTGCTTAATGGGTACAGGGTTTCCTTTTGGAGTGATGAAAATGTTTTATAATTAGATACAAGTCATAGTTACACAACATTATGGATGATTAAATAATTTAAGTGTTTGATTTTTTAAAATTAAAAACAATTTTTTTAAGAGATGGGATCTCATTATATTGCCTGGATTAGCCTCGAACCCCTAGGCTCAAGCAATCCCCACCTCCACCTCCCAAGTAGCTGGAACTACAGTTGTGTGCCACCATATCCCACTTACATGGTGGTATGTTTTTGTTACATGAGTATCATCTCAGTAATAAATTAAATAATCCAAAAGAAATAAAGATTGGGATCATTTCCTCTGTGTCTGCCATATTTTATGGTTAATTTTAAATCATAGTAACAAAATCATGACATACCTTGGTTATTACTACCCTGGGGTTTTATTATATATCATGTTAATGTATTCTCCTATCATTTTCACCTACTCTATGCTATTTAGATTTCAGTCCAAGGCTTCAGGAACATTGCAAGCAGCTGCACTGGAATTATGCACCTGATCATCAATGACATGCCAACTCTGACAGACAACTGTGTAAAAGTAGGTAGTTGGAAAATACATTTTCTTTTCAGTCCCATTAGATGAACACATGTTCTAATGTCTTGAATTATTAAAAAACATGAATGGACTTTTCATTTTAGTTGTTTTCTGATAGTAAGAAAATCATTTGAAAATTTACATACACATGTATGCAACCCCCCAAATATTTGAATCTTTAAATATTTTTAGAGACCTTGTTTCCCAGTCAGGATTTTTTTTTCCAGGATCTTATAGCCTAAGTACAGATTTTAAATTCAGTTTTCTGTGTCAAGTTGCCAAATGTAGTGATTTTTTTCAGCATTCCATTTTCTCATGTTTTCCCACACTCTCATAAAATGATTTAGTTCTGATTCCTCCACATTACTCAAATGTTAGTGCCTTAAAATATATTGATAAAAGTCTCATTTTCTTTGTAATTAGGAAAATTTAACAGTCAACATGTCTATTTCTGAAAATTTTGAGGGGAACAAAATGACCTCATTACCTTGCTATCTTGTTCTATACACTGTGGTTAAATTAATCACCTTTTTTTCTTCTAAAGGCTTTGGTTGAAAAGTGCTCCCATATTACATCAGTAGTTTTCATTGGTGCGCCACATATCTCCGATTGTGCTTTCAAAGCTCTTTCTACTTGTAAACTCCAAAAGATCCGATTTGAAGGTCTGTGATATTAAAAATGTAGTTCAGCATTTTGTTTTTACTTTTACTCTCGTGGCATTATAAATACAATACTTGTCTTCTGTTTTTTTAAAACAGGAAATAAAAGGATTACTGATGCATGCTTCAAATTTATAGACAAGAATTATCCAAATATCAGTCACGTTTACATGGCAGACTGTAAAAGAATAACAGACAATAGCCTCAGGTCCCTTTCACCTTTGAAGCAACTGACGGTGTTGAATTTGGCAAATTGTGTAAGGTAATGAGTCATTCAGTCATATATTCAAGAAACATTGATTATCTATTGTGTGGCAGGTCCTCTACTCAAGTAGCTCATGGCTAGTGGGCTAAACATGATAGTCAAGAGTCCAAGTATTAACGTGGAAGTTAAGTGTAGAGTTTTGTGGTTACAAGAAAGTGGGGCATTCAACCAAGACTGGTTCTAAGGTGCAAGGAAAACTCAGGATCCTTGTAAGATTAAGGAAACTCACAGGAACACTTATGGGTTACCTTTCCTAGTAAGGGTTCCCACAGATAGTTCAGTTAACAGACTCTTTTTCCATGTGAACTCACTGATTTGTTTATGAGGAACCAAACTTACTGAAGATTTTCCTCTTGGGTACAGGTTATAATTCACCCCTGTATATATCTTCTGACAAATGATAAATTCTTACTTAAACCCTTTATTTAATTCAGCCACTATTGGGCTACTATTCTAGTAGTCTCAAGAGAGCAAGGGTCAGATTATTGCTGAAACCTCTCAAGATATTTCAACCTTTTACTTGGGTAAATTTCTTGTAATCTAACAGGGATAGATGGTAATAAAATAGCATTTGACCCAGAAAATAGCACTTGATCTAAAGTGAATTTGGCTAATATTTGAGAGAAAACAAGTCAGAACAATAAGCTAAGATACATAGAATCTTAACCTATGTTCCCTATTATTACAATGGGGAGGCAGCATGGGTCAGCAAGGGCTAGGGGAGACTTAAGAATATGGAATTGGAAAAAACCTGGATTAGGAAGTGAGACCTCCAGCCAATAACCAGGAAGGAATTAAGGCCTCCTGCCAACAGCCATGAGACTGAGCTTGGAAGCAGAACCTCCAGCCTCAATCAAGCCTTCAGCTGGCATCTTGACTCCAACCTCATGAGAGACCCTGAGCTAGAACCAGCCTAGTTCACTTCCAACTCCCTGATCTAGAAACTGGAAGGTAATAAATGCTTGACGTTTAAATCATGAAGTTTGGGTCAATTGGTGACATAGTGATAGATAACATATAACACATATATACCACACACAAACACACATGTGGTTTGTGTGTATTCCACCTATCCATACAGGTAGAATATATGTATGATAGAATATATATATATATATATATATATATATATATATATATATATACACACACACACACACACACACATATATATAATAGAATTATATATGGCTGTAGATAGGATTAGCTAAATACACAATTTTTTATAAATAAATTCTGGGCTTAAATTCAAGAGAGGACCCCCCAAAACCTGGAATTTATTTATAAAATATTGTTTATTTATTCTTACATGTTTAAACTTCAGTCTCCTTCAAGGTACTGTTTGATGCAACACACCTATCGAGATGCTTTTTCCACTGCTCAGAACAGTTTTTGAATTCATCAATTTTGATGTCTTTTAGTGCTTCTGCCATTTTTTGTTTCACCTCTTCCACATCGGCAAAACATTTCTCTTTAAGAACTTTTTTTCATCCAGGAAAACAAAAAAAAGTTGCTTGGGGCAAGATTGGGTGAATATGCAGGATAGGGCATGGGGGTCATGCTGTTTTTGGTCAGAAACTGCTGAACACTCAGCATGATGTGTGCAGGTGCACTCATAAGTCACCCATCATGAAATGGGCTAGCAAGAACCTCCCCCACCCCCCAAAAAATAAATTCACTGAAGCTGAATGTAGATGCTCACAACAATGCTAGCTGGTACACTGATGTTGACGGGTTACTAAAGGGGCCTGCTCTCCAAGACATAATTATTTGTGAGTCCACAAAGAGTAACATAAATATCCAATATCCCCCTGTCCTCTGATCCTGAACTGTCCTCTCAATAAACAGACTCACTGAGATGAACATAAAACATAAAGGTGGACCTTCTCTGAACATAAATGATCATGTCAGTGTTGCTATTGAGAGAATCAGTTCTGAGCAAGACTCAAAATAGGAAAGCAATATCTGAGACTTCTGCAGGATCTGGACCTCTTCAAGAGGGACAAAGTGGTCTCAGGTAGACAGTACCCAAGCTCCTGGAGGAAGTTAGTACAGAGCTTCTCTGGCTAGAGATTAAGATAAAATAAATAAGTGTACACAATTAAAGACTGCCAAATTCACAAAGATACAAGTCATCATGAGAGTCACCAGAAATGGTGAAATAAATTTGGCCTTTAGATAATTCATATATGGAAATTATCAGACATACAATATTAAGTAACTATGTATGAAATATTTGAAGAGATAAATAAGGAAATCAAAAATATAAGGCAGCAAAAAAATATAATAAAATAGCTGTATGTATTTGAAGAAATTCTATATTTTGGAAATAAGAGATACAGTTATTAAAATAAAAAAACTCAGTGGATTGCTAATCAGCAGATTAGAACTCACAGATGAGAAAAGATGGAAGATCACTCTAAAGAAATGACAGTAGGCCAGGCACAGTGGCTCATGCCTGTAGTTCTTTGGGAGGCTGAGGCAGGAGGATAACTTGAGGCCAGGCGTTCAAGACCAGACTGGGCAACATAGCCCATAGAGACCTCATCTCTAAAAATATAATAAAAAATAAAAATTAGCTGGATGTGGTGGTGCATGCATGCCTGCCTGTAGTTCCAGCTACTTGAGAGGCTGAGGCAGAAGGATCTCCTGAGACCAGGAGGTCGAGGCTGTGGTGAGCTGTGATTGTGCCACTACACTCCAACCTGAATGACAGAGTGAGACTCCACCTGAAAAAGAAAGAAAGGAAAGAAGGAGGAGGGAAGGAGGGAAGGAGAGAGGGAGGGAGGGATGGAGGGAGAGCAGAGGGAAAAAAGATGAAAAATATGAGAATATGACATATAGGGAAAAATGGAAGGTTTAATATCAGAGTTTCAGGTTTTAAAAATGTATTTATAAGTGATACACTCAAAACAGTAAGTTGGAGAGTCAAAGAATGTACATTTTTCTCAAACACACATCAATCCTTTTAAAAATGGACCATCCATGAAGTTATAAAGCAAGTTCCAATAACTTTCCAACCATTTTTATCAACAAATTGTATTCCCTCATTACAAAGCAATTAACTTAGGAATCTACAACAAAAATATAAATTATAAATGTTTTAAAAGTAAAAATCTTAGTGTGTCAGGAGCTAAATAAAACTATAGATGCCCAAGTCCCAGCCCAGAGCTACTGAGTCTGAATCTTTAGGGATAGAACTCCAGTTGTGTATGTAAAAAGGGGGGGAGAAATACTTTTGCTGTACAAAAGTTTGGGACTAACTGCATTAGCTAATTAACTTGGATCATTACCTCAGTAATCTTTTCCATTGACTTTTGATCCTCTTCCTTGATTATAATTTGAGTTTATAAACACACACACACACACATTTTAAAAATAGCTACACTATTTCACTGCGCACTATTTTAAAGGGGGAAGAATATAATGCCAAGATTCCACACCCAATAAAATTATCTTCATTGGGGTGGTAACTTTAATCGATATAAAATTATCTTTATATTTTTACTAGCACAGTATTTTGACTCAAAGTAAAAATGCCACCCCTGTATTAAATTTTATGTTTGTCTAATACATCTCCGCAATTTCTTTTTGTTCTTGCTGCCATTTTATTTTGAATGTGTTTCTTATAGATTACTTACCATTTGGATTTTGTTTTTTAAGCCAATTTGAGAATCTCTGTTTTTCAATAAAGAACATTTTCAACTTACTGTATTTATCATTATTATAAAACTGATATATTTAGTCTTCTTTTGCCTCTCTTATGTGTTCTATTTATACTTATTTTTCCATTTAATTTTTACTTGTTTTCTCTTTTTTGTGGTATAGATTATGTTTTGCAATTTGAAAAGCTTTATATATTTCTGGTTACTAATTTGTTTTTATTTGTTCTTGTATCTTTCTTAAGAATCTTATTTCTCTATTTTCTATCTCATTTATTTTAAATTCTTCACTCTTATCTTTGGCATTCCAAAGAGACTTTTCAAATATGCCTTCTACTTGTTAATTTTCTAAAGGGTCAGTTTTGATTCTGATGCCTTAAATTTGGTTATTATTTTTGTCATTGCTTTTCTTTAGTTATTTTGCCATCTTTTCTTATCTCAAGCAGTCACCATATCATCTCAGAATGCATCTTAGACTCTATTTGTATCTCATCTAGGTGTCTCATTAATTTCTAGTCTTCCTTCACATTGTTTTACATCATTTCCAGAGGTATACTTTCTCAGTGTTGCAAATACCATACCTTATTTTGTTTTCCTGTTGGTGAAAATATCTCTCAGTGATTACTCCAGCTCCGGTACTTGCCAATAGATAAGTCTATTGGTTGCATTTGAACTCCCCTCTACCCTATACTCCCCAGGTCACTCCCTCTCCCATGGGTCCTTAACTGCTTTCCTAGGTACTGCCACAGTCCCCCTCTCATATTATAGGTGGAAGGTGAGTTGATAGGCACAGCAGGCATCCATTCAGTTGAAACAGGATATTACCTTTTACCTCTACTGCCCAGTTCTTTGCAAATCTGAAAAAATGAAGGGTATAAAAGATGTCAATAATCAGCATGGACTGCTTCTAATACTCTTCCCATCTCTACATCCACCTGTAGGGTTGTGTGTGAAAACTACCTCTTAGTATTGCATTGGCCTCAGGTCCTGCTTTACTTCCTGAAATGCTGCTTAGATGAATCTGGTAGTCCACAAATGAATTAGAAATAAAAGTCCCAACGGAAGATAGAAAACTTGCAGGCCAAACAGACATCCAACCATTTATCAAGCATGATTGACATAGAAGGGGCATGGCACTGACAGAAGGAATTTCTGAGTAGGACAGTATGCAAAGGCCATGTCAAGTTCTTCTTCCAGTGTCAGGTTTTCTCGGATTCAGAAGAAAAGGAGGCATAGGTCTTATGTTGAGTTTCCAGTCCAGTTAAATTGATCTTGTATTTAGTAAAAATTTCTCCAAAATTGGGGCAGTAATTTTGACTGTTAGTCTTGGTTCTCCCTCTCCTGTTTTCTCTTTCTCTTGCAGGAGATAGTATCAGGGACTGCTTAACCTGATCGCATTTTAATCCAAGAGAAAGAGACCTTAAGAGCCGTCTGTCTTATTAAAAATTATGCCACCTAATTAAATTTAAAAATTAACTGAAATTGACATTTTTATTAATACTTCTCCCATTACTCTCCTTTATATGTTTTCTATTACATTAAAATCTACATGATCAAATTTGGTTTTAAAATGCTGACAAAATACCAATATATAGATACTACCTTTCTATACTGGAAATATATAGGGTATAGTAACTATTACTTTAACAGTGAACCTTTTCTTACTTTTTCCTACAGAATTGGTGATGTGGGACTAAGGCAATTTCTTGATGGTCCTGCAAGCATAAGGATAAGAGAACTAAATTTAAGTAACTGTGTGCACCTGAGTGATCTCTCTATTATGAAACTATCTGAGCGGTATGATAAAACAATATTTTACATCATATCATTAGTAATGGGGTATTTGATCATGGGGGAGATGAGAGACAGACCTAAAGGCAAAGACTTCACGACAATTGGAGAACATTGAAGATGCCCAGGAGCTGGTCCAATATTCAATGAAACAAATAAAAGACATTGAAGTAATAGATGGAACTATTTTTTAAAATTACATCTTAGGTGTCTCTTTTTTAGTTTCACCTACAAGAAAGTTTGAGATGGAGTCATTCATGGAGTAGTTAACATGTAGACATGAGTGACGTCTCTGTGTTTGTTTTTTTAAAAGGACATTATCTCTATGTAAACCTTTACTTCAGTACTTCCCAAGGGGTTTTCTGGCTGGTCAGTTTATCCTTGATTTCCCCCTTGTCAGAGGTCTTGTACAATTTCTGTAGCAAACTTGGAAAGGATAAGTGAAGAACTTGTACTTTTAGTGGTCCCTCATTGTGGTACTTACATGGTAGTTTTTGTATGTATTGGATATTTTTTCTGTATTAGATAATGAAATATGAAACTGAATCACAGAAAGAAACTCTTATATAATAATCCAATTCCCTTTCATCCACCTTTGTAATGCCAAACTGTTTTCTACTTTTAGGCTTACTGTTGCAAAAAGCAAAATCCTTGCTTCAATATAATTTGCTTTCCCAAGACCACTTTTATATGAAGAAATTGCTACTGACAATATGACTGAAAGCTAAAATTAATTCATGCTATTTCTTTCAGTTGCCCTAATTTAAACTACTTGACTTTAAGAAATTGTGAACATCTGACTGACCTAGGAATTGAATATATTGTAAACATCTTTTCCTTGGAATCAATAGATCTCTCTGGAACAGTCATCTCTGATGAGGTAAAAAAATATTCAAAATAGTTTGATGACTATTTTTTGGTAATATAATTATTTTCCATTTGTAAACAATAGAAAGAACAATAATAATTTTATTATAAATGATAAGATTAAGGATATTGTATATAGAATAGTGATAGATAAGTTTATTTGTAAATCAATAGTCTTGTTTTTCTGTTTAAAATGTAAAACAATATAGTTTTTAAAGGAAAGTTGTGACAGATCAGAGTATTTAATGGTAATCTGAAATTTGTTTTATTACAGAAGTTTGGTCAATGTAGAGATAATATATTTTAGATATATAACTACATTTTTCTTGTAGATTGCACATTTTATAAGACTGCCTGAGTGCCTTGAGATCTAAGTCTTTACTTTGTTAAAATGAAAACCTTAGATAAATTAAATTTAATAGAGTTTAATGAAGCAAATAAAAATTCATGAATCAGGCAGTCCCTAGAATCACAGCTGATTCAGAGACATTCCAAGTGTGGTCAGAGCAAATTTATGGCCATAAAAAGGAAAATGACCTACAGAAAACAGAATCAGAAACAACTGGATTGCTTACATCTTAGTATATGCCATATTTGAACACAGTTTGAACAGCTGGCTACCTGTGAATGGTTGAAGCATACATACTAGGATTGACCAAGACTTAGCTATTGTTACAGACACTCCTAAGTTAGGTACTCAGTTTGCCTGCCTACTAAGTTAGGTTATGGTTTGTCCACGAGGACTCAAGTATGGGAGTAGGGAGGTTTTCTCAAGTTAGATTTTAGTTTGATTTAATAATTCCTTCTTTTGGTCAGCCTCTCAATTTAGAGAGATTGGCAAAAACTTTAGGCATTGATGCCACTCTCTGTCACCATTGTAAACGTATTTATTTGGTCTAAAGTCCCACTGGGAAATAGCAGAACAGTGGATTTTATAAGGTGGGAACAAGCACTTAGGCTATTTTTTCCCCTTTTGGTAAGGGTTAGAGTAGAGAGGACCTCCTTGTACCGAAATTTTCTATTTATGGGAGAAAAGCAAAACCTCTTGCATGGGAAAGCTTCTGTACAGCCAGAAAACATGTACTGAAAATGACTACTGAATACAATTTCTCTATAAATGTTTAGATGGCTGATCAGATAACAGATATCTACCTGAAGTTTTGATTGTCTTCCCAGGAAATGGATTTTACAAAACAAACATTGGTCACAATGATTTTAGCAATTTAGAGCAATCACCACACTAATACAGTTTATTTTAGATGATTTTATCTGTTCCATGATGAGTCTTGGAATGCAGAGATTTTGATAATGGAACCTTTAGGGACTCAGGATGGGTCAGATGTCCATCTAGGCTCTCTATGAGTTCACATTTAACATTGGACTTATGTCCTCTGAAATACCAATTTTGTTTTTCCAATTTAGGTACATTTCACTGCTTATTGGATGGGTTATCAAAGTTAATTTGATTTGAATCATATAATGCATTTGAATTGCATATCTAAATGATTTCAATACTGGTTGATTTAGCATGAAAATCTGGCAAAGTATTTTCTTGGTATTCAATTAATTTATGTCATGTTTGTGGTAACAGTTTTATAAATCAGTTGGTCTTTTCCTTAGAGTTCTGGGAATTCATATTCATATCCAGTCCAAATGATATGATCCTAAAGTTATCAGAAACCTGTATTTAAGAGTACTTGTCAGGGTTCTTTCCATCTTTTGCATGAAACTCCTTGAAAACATAATACTTGGGGAGGTGGGGAAGATGGCGGCCGGGCCCATCAGACTATGCGAGTCTATGGTGAGTGTATGGAAAATTTTGAGTATGTGCTGGTGAGTGAGTGGGCATGTGAGTAGTGAGTGAGGGCTAGGGGGCTAACGGCCAGGGTTTTCCTGGTGCAGCGGCTGGTGTCACAGCTGCTGGGCTTGGACCCTAGTGATTCCTGGGATGCAGCATCTAGGCACTACTTAAAAAAAAATCAACCAAACCTTTCCTGGGAAGAAAGTGCTGGGAGAGACTGACTAAGTGGGGGCTTGTGAGCAAGTGGCCTGGGCTCTAGTGCAACAGCTGGTGCTGCAGCTTCTTGGTCCCTGTCTCTTCCCAGTCACAGAAGTCAAGCGCCATTTTTTTTAAATGAACAAAAGTTTTCCTGTGAAGAAATGGCAGGGAGAGACTATGGCCCCAGGCTTTACCTCAACCACTGCAGCACGGAGACTGCTGGCTCCAGGCTTTGCCTCACCACTTAAGTGCCTGACCAGGCACTGGCAGCAGGAGCTACGGAGGGAGCCCAGAGGCAGAGTCCCACCAAAGAGGACAAGAGAGGCACCCTGCCACCATCTTGAAGGTGGGGCAAGAAATTGCTCCGTCTTGCTCACCATGGAGCAACAGACCTGATCTCTGTGACTGGCAGATCAACTACTCAGGGGTTGATCATGACCCAGAGGGAATATCCTGAAAGCACAAACTTCAGAGGGACCTGACAAGTGCTGAGTCACAGGCACCCTACTCCCTATCCTGATCCAGCCTCAGGACAAAGGGTGTGACCAGAAAAGGATAAGGAAGAACTTCAAAGAGATTAGTGGTGACTCTCAGCTTCATCAGTGATGGAGAATTAAAATCCTTCCCAGACATCCAATTCCTAAGAGATTATGAAGCTTCCAGACCAGCTCTACACTTAAAAAGGTATTAAGAACAGAAGAAAGAAAGGAAAAAAAAAAAAAACAGAATGACCACACTTCCCTAGAGACCAGCAGAACACAGAATCAACAAAGAATACAACACAACAAGAAACTTGAAAACACACACATACATCAACCCCAAAGCCAAGAGAAGACAAGCAAACAAACAAACAAAAAACTTTATAAGAACCTCATGACAGGGATAAACAATCACATTTCAATAATCAGCCTGAATGTGAATGGACTAAATGCACCACTGAAAGGACACAGAATGACAAACTGGATAAGAAACCATGACCCAATTATTTGCTGCATGAGGGAAGCTCATCTCACCACAAGGGATGCATACAGAATCAAAGTTAAAGGATGGAAAATGAGTTTCCAGACAAATGGATAACAAAAGAAGGCAGGAGTCACAATCTTAATATCTGACCAAACAACCTTTAAGCTATCAAAAATGTAAAAGGATACAGAAGGACACTAGATAATGATAAAAGGTTCAATCCATCAGCAAGAAATATCCATCCTAAACATGTCTGCACCCAACACAGGAGCACCAGGATTTATAAAGTAACTACTAAGTAAACTAAAAAAAATATTGACTCTAACACTATTATAGCAGGGGACTTGAATACCCCACTAACAGACATAGATAGATCATCGAGGCAAAAAATCAACAAGGAGATCCAGAACCTAAACTTGACACTTGACCAAATGAACTTAATAGATACCTACAGATTATTCCACCCAACAACCACAGAATATATGTTCTACTCATCACCACATGGAATGTACTCCAATACAATCACATCCTTGGTCATAAATCAAGCATGAACAAATTCCATAAGGTTGAAATATGACCATGCACCTTCTCAGACAAAAGTGGAATAAAAATAAATATCAACACCAACAAAATTTCCCCAAAGCCCACAAAGATATGGACACTAAACAGCATCACAACTACTGGGTCAACACTGAAATCAAAGCAGAAATTAAAAGATTCCTGGAAAAAATGAAAATGAAGAAACATTTTACCAAAATCTCTGGGATGCCATGAAAGCAATTTGAATAGGGAAATTTATATCTCTATGAGCACATATCAAGAAAATGGAAAGATCACAAGTTGAGAGCCTAACAAATCACCTAAAGGAGTTGGAAAGAGATGACCATCAAAACCCCAACTTTAGCAGAAGAATCCAAACCACTGGATATAGAGCCCAAATACTGGATATAGAAGACAAAAATATCACAGAAAACATCAACAAAACAAAAAGCTGGTTCTTTGAAAGAAATAACAAGATTGATGAACCCCCAGCCAGCATGACCAAGAAAAAGAGAGACAAAGCTGAAATAAACACAATCAGAAATACAAAAGACCAAATCACAATTGACCTTGAAGAAATACAAAATATTATCAGATATTACTATGTACACCTATATGGAAACAAACTTGATAACCTAAATGAAATGGAGGACTTTCTGACCTCACACAACCTCCCAGGTTAAAAAAGAAGACATTAAGACACTAAATAGACCAATAATAACCTAGGAAATTGACTCTGTCACACAACAACTACCTACAAAAAAAAAGCCCTGGACCGGATGGCTTTCCAGCAGAATTCTACAAAATGTACAAGGAGGAGCTGATACCTACCCTATTGAAAGTAATCCAGGCAATTGAGAAAGATGGAATTCTCCCCAAATCATTTTATGAAGCTAACATCACACTGATATCCAAGTCAAGTAAATATCCAACAAAAAAAAGAGAACTACAGGCCAATATTCCTTATGAACATGGATGCAAAACTCCTCAACAAGATTCTAGCAAATCGGATTCAAAAACACATCTCAAAAATCATCCACCATGATCAAGTAGGCTTCATCCTCAGGATGCAGGGCTGGTTCAACATTCGCAAGACCATAAATGTAATTTAGTACAACAATTTGTAAAAACAAGAACCACATGATTATATCATTAGATACAGAAAAAACTTTTGATAAAATTCAGCATTCCTTCTTTATAAAAACTCAGGAAACATAGGAAACCTAAAAACCCAGGAAACAGGACCCCTACCTATCACTATACCTCAAACACCTAATTATAGAAGGAACATAACTCAAAATAGTAAGTGCCATCCAAGATAAACCCACAGTTAACATGTTGTTAAATGGACAGAAACTGGAAACATTTCCTCTGAAAACTGGATAAGACTAGGCTGCCCACTCTTACCCCTCTTGTTCAACATTGTGTTGGAAGTCCTATCTATGGCAATTAGGCAAGAGAAGGAAATCAGGGGTATCCAAATAGGAAAAGAGGAAGTCAAGTTATCCCTCTTTGCTGATGATATGATCCTAAACCTTGAAAATCCAAGAGAATCTGTCAAGAATCTGGTTGCACTGATAAAGGACTTTGGCAAAGTCTCAGGGCACAAAATAAATGTGCAAAAAACAGTTGCATTCCTATATGCCAACAACAAGCAGGCAGAGATTAAAATTAAAAGCACAAACCCATTCACAATAGCCACACACACAAAAATGAAATACTTTGGCATCTTCCTAACCAGAATAGTGAAAATCCTTTACAATGAGAACTACAAAACACTGCTCAAAGAAATCCAAGAAGACACAAACAAATGGAAAAATATTCTATGCTCATGGATAGAAAGAATCAACATTGTTAAAATGTCCATCCTACCAAAGGCAATCTACCAATTCAACGCAATACTCATTAAATTACCAACATCATTTATCTCAGATCTGAAGACGACAATAGAGAAATTCATATGGAAACATAAATGACCATGAATAGTCAAAACAATCCTTAGCAAAAGATTGTTAGGAGGTATCAGACTTCCAGACTTCAAACTTTACTATAAGACTACAGTAATCAAAACAGCCTGGTATTGGTACAAGAACAGGCACATAGACCAATGGAACAGGAAAGAGATTCCAGAAGCAAAGTCTCAATTTCTCAACCAACTCATCTTTGACAAAGGTTCCAACAACAACCACAGGGGAGAGGAGAACCTAGTCAGTAAATGGTGCCGGGAAAATTGACTGATCACATGCAGAAGATTGAAACAGGATCCCTACCTATGACCATACACAAAAATTAACTCTAAATAGATCAAAGACCTAAATGTAAAACTTCAAACTATAAGAACCTTAGAAAACGCAGCAGACACCTTTATGGAAATTGGAACAGGCAACTAATGCCTCATCAGAACCCTAACTGTCCATGCCATAAGAGAGATAGATAAGTAGGACCTCATCAAACTGATGAGCTTCTGCAAAGCAAAAGAAATTGTCAAGGGAACAGGGAGACAGCCCACAGACAGGGGAAAAATATTTGCCAACTGTATATCTGACAAAGGCCTAACATCTAGGATCTACAAGGAACTCAAACGTGCCGAAAGGAAAAAAACAAACAGCCCCATTAAAAAGTTGGCAAGAGACATAAATAGACACTTTTCAAAAGAAGATATACAGGCAGCCAACAGACACATGAAAAAGTGCTCAGCCTCACTCACCATCAGAGAAATGCAAATCAAAACCACATTGAGATACCACCTAACAACAACAACAGAAACAACAACAGATGCTGGCGAGGATGTGGAGAAAAAGGAATGCTTCTACACTGCTGGTAGGAATGCAAACAAGTGCAACCTCTTTGGAAGACAGTGTGGTGATTTCTGAAAGAACTAGAAATTGACCTTCCATATGACCCAGCAATTCCCCTATTGGGAGTATACCTGGAGGAACTAAAATAATTCTACAAAAAAGACACCTGCACACGTATGTTTGTTGCAGCTCTATTAATATCAAAAACATAGAACCAATCATGCTGCCTATCAAAGCCGGACTAGATAAAAAAAAATGTGGTACATAAACACAATGGAATATTAAGCAGCCATAAAGAAGGACAAACATATGGACTTCGCAGCAACTTGGATGGATTTAGTGTCAATCATACTAAGTGATCTTTCTATCACAGAAACAAAGAACAGAGTACTATACGTTCTCACTCAAATGCAGTCCTTGAACAATTATCATAATACTATAAGAAAGGCATTGGCAGTAGTGGGAAACTGCCAGGTGAGGGGTGGTGGGATTGGCAGTTGAGGGAAACTGCTAGGGGAGGGAGGGGCATACCTCATCAACAAGGTTACCTGCATAAGCAGTGTTTGTATACCTAACCCTGAATTGTACCCCATGCCTTTAAATAAATAAACAAATGGGAAAAAAGAATATATAATACTCTAGGATTTTGCTTGCTTGTGAAGTTTTCAGAAACTATCAAAATTTATCAATTAACTGTGTAAATAACTTTAAATGATCGTAATTAAAGACACAATGAACAAGGAATTTTGGTTATTTTGTGGTCTACAATAATTTAACACCATAGCCATAATTATGAGTGATAGAATATACCCTGATATATTAGAATTTTAGGAATCCCCCTTTTTAAAAAGTAAAACTAGAAGAAAGTTAAACATTATTTTTTATTGGACATTTTCCCCATGTATTTTAATATAACAATTCTGTCTATATCTCTTTTGGATGCTGCAGGGGTCCTCTCTAAAAAAAAAATACTGAATTTTGAAATTGATATTTGATTTTGGGAAGCCTGACAAATATGGCAAAAGTTTAAAACACTTGACCAAATAGGATCACAAATCACTGTAAAATAATTGTCATTCATTTAGCTGCAATGATGATTCAATGATTTTAAAAAGCAAAAACATTTATTCTCTGATAGAGATTAGATTCAGTTTTCCAAATAACCAGAAGACCTGAAAAAGACAGCATGAGATGGAATCTGTCTCTCCTTTTCTACTCTTCTCCCTTTCTTCTTCTTCTTTTTTATTTCAGCTTTCTCAAAATGTGAACAAAAATGCTTTACTATTTATTATTTATACTACAAAATGTTTTCCGAAAGAGAAAATAAAATTTTACTTTTGTAATGGTGTATAATCAATACTAAAACTAATTTTAATAAAATCTGAGAAACTGAAAGCCCAAGTTAATATGTCAAAAACCTCCTAGTACTGATAAAGGATTTTGGCAAAATCTCAGGGTATAAAATCAATGTGTAAAAGACAGTCGCATTTCTGTATACAAACAATAAACAGAAACCCAAATAAAAAGTACAATCCCATCTAAAATAGCCAGAAAAAAAAATCAAATATCTTGGCATCTTCCTAACCAGAGATGTGAAAGACCTTTACAATCAAAACTACAAAACACTGCTCAATGTAATTAAAGATGACACAAACAATTGGAAAAATATTCCATGCTCAAGGATTGGAAGGTCAATATTGTTAAGATGTTCATCCTACCCAAGGTAATCTACAGATTTAACACTACAACCATTAAATTACCAGCAGCATTCTTCTCAGACCTGGAAACAACAATACAGGAATTTATATGGAAACATAAACTACCACAAATCGCCAAAACAATCCTCAGCAAAAACAAGCAAACAAAAATAATGCAAGAAGTATTACACTCCCAGACTTTAAACTTTATTATAAAGCTGTAATAATCAAAATAGCCTGGTACTGGTTCAAGAACAGGCATCTAGACCAATGGAACAGGATAGAGATTCCAAAAGTAAAACCTCAATTTCTCAACCAACTCATCCTCGACAAAGCCTCTACCATAAACCACCGGGGAGAGGAGAACTTATTCAGTAAATGATGCTGGGAAAACTGGCTGACCACATGCAGAAGATTAAAACAAGACCCCTACCTATCACCATACACAAAAATCAACTCTAAATGGATCAAAGACCTAAATGTAAAACCTTAAACTATAAGAACCTTAGAAAACGCAGGAGACACCCTTATGGAAATTGGAACTGGCCAATTCCTGATCAAAACCCCAAGTGCCCATGCCATAAGAGATAAGATAGACCTATGGGACCTCATCAAACTGACAAGCTTCTGCAAAGCTAAAGAAACCATCAAGAGAGCAGGGAGACGATCCACAGACTGCGAAAAAATATTGCCAACAGTATGTTTGACAAAAGCCTAACATCTAGGATCTACAAGGAACTCAGACATGGTGAAAAGAAAAAAACAGCCCCATTACAAAGTGGGCAAAAGATATGAATAGACACTTCTCAAAAGAAGATATATGAGCAGCTAATAGATACAGGAAAAAATGCTCAGCCTCACTAGTCATCAAAGAAATGCAAATTAAAACTATACTGAAGTATCACCTAACTCCAGTCAAGATGGCCATCATCAATAACTCAAAAAACAACAGATGCTGGAGAGGATGTGGTAAAAAGGGAACACTTCTACACTGTACAGTCTCTGTGGAAAACAGTGTGGCAATTCCTAAAAGATCTAAAAATCGACCGTCCATACAACCCCACAATCCCCCTACTGGGAATATACCCAGAAGAACTCAAATCACTCTATAAAAAAGATACCTGTACACGTATGTTTATTGCAGCATTGTTCACAATAGCAAGAACATGGAACCAGTCATGCTGCCCATCAAAAGAGAACTGGATTTTAAAAAGTGGTACATATACACAATGGAATATTACACAGCCATACAGAAGAACAAAATCAAGAACTTTACAGCAACCTGGATGGATTTAGTCTATGATACTGAGTGATCTTTCACAGAAACAAAGAATTGAGTATCACATGTTCTCACTCATAAGCAGATCTTGAACAACTATTGTAATACTATAAGAAAAGGATTGGCAGTAGCGGGAAACCGGGGGCGGCGGGGCAGGGGGAGTGGGGAGGCGGGATTGGCATTAGTGAGAATCTATTTGGGTAAGGGAGGACACCTCATCAACAAGGGTACCTGCATAATGAACATTTGTATACCTAATCCTGAATTGTACCCCACATCTTAAAAAAAAAATTAAAAGTTAAGAAAAAATCTGAGAAAGAAATTCATCCTGTGTCAAAAGATAACTATACCAGATTTCTATAAGTCTTTTAAACATTTTTATTCTCTTTTTCTTTTCAATTTTCTATATTTTAGTTTTATCTATGTCTAAAATTTTTATTTCTTAACTTGAAACAAACTTTAAGTAATTTCAAACAAGATAAAATATTTTTTAACAAACATTTTATACCTTTATAACACTCCTCACCAAAAGCATATCCTGCTTTTATTTATGTATTTTGTACACAGAATTATCTTATAGCTATTAGTTTTGATTATAAATTAACTATAACTTTAACTCTCAGTAACCATAATTTCTAGTGAAAACCCTAGGAAATAATTTTGAACTGTTTTGTACATGTATTTGTAGATGAAACCCATTTACTCACATTTCAGAAAGATGTTTCCTTAAATTTTTGTTTATTGGCAGATCTAAATATATTCAACTTTTCTGTACCATATAAAAGATGCCAAAAATATATACACATGAACTCATGTTTAGCAAGTAATGTTTTAGTTCTTTAACTTACTTGCAAATGACTCATTTCATGATTATTTCTTACTTAATTTGATATAACATGATTTTAAGACTTTAATTTACTGAAAATAATTTTGAAATTATGACACAGGTACTCTCTCTAATGTCTTCCCTAGACATCCTGGGTCACCAGTAGCCACATAACACCCAAGATGGCTATGAAGGGCAGGGCCTGTCTGAATCCTGAATTTACATATCAGGTGTTGAGCTTAGGAGAGATGACAGAGATGTGAAGGTGATGTCTGGAAGATTCAGTATCTCCCAGAATAGCCAGGAGGCAAAGCCAGGGCAGGGAAGAAGGGACCATAATGGGTTTGATCTGACTCGTAGTTGCTGGTGTAGGCACTGGGAACAAGTCTCCAGACCCCTGAAACAAGAGACTCAAAACCAAAAACATAAGCTCACAGTCAAGTCAACCAAGTATTGAATTGTATTTAACTGAAAAAATTGAAGCCATTCTTACTTTACCAGCAATTTAAAACTAGCTATACAAGGGGGGACCCAAAAAACCCTGTTGTTATTTTTTGGAGGGTGGACCCCTTGCAGTACAGGTAAGTGTTCTAGGAACCCATCAGCATCAGTGCACCAACTAGTATTGTTGTGAAAGGCTGTGTTCAGCTTCAGTTAAATATTTTTGGAGATTCTTTATCAACATGTTTGCCCATTTCATGATGGGTGATTTACAAGCACACCTGTTCACATCGTCCTAAGTGTACAGTAGTTTTTGACTAAAAACATGACTCCCATACCCCATTTTCCCTATTCACCTGATCTCACCCCAAATGACTTTTTTTGTTTCCCTGGGTGAAAAAAATCCTCAAAGGAAAATGTTTTGCCTATGTGGAAGAGGTGAAACAAAAAATGACAGAAGCACTAGAAGGCATCAAAATTAACAAGTTTAAAAATTGTTTTGAGCAGTGGAAAAAGCATCTCGATAGGTGTGTTGTATCAAATGGATAATACTTTGAAGGTGACTGAAGTTTAAACATGTAAGAATAAATACACAGTTTTTTTATAAATAAATTCTGCGTTTTTTGGAGTCCTCCTCTTATATTCCAAATATTACCATACCCACATAACATATGTAGACATATAGACATACAGGCACACAGATGGAAGCAGATCTTATATCTTTTCTAAAGGATTCCCATTTGCCAGCTTTTAAGTGGTTTTTCTTTTCTCCATTCAGACTATAAAGCTTCCAATTACAAGTTTCATTATCCTAGGCAAGACAATCCTAAACTTGCATTTCTAAAGAGATGATTCTTTGGTGAAATGAGGTAGAAAATTTATATCTCCAAAGCACAGAATTGAAAATTTAGATATAAATATTGTATCATCTTTTGCTCAAACTATGGCAAAAAATATATTTAAAGTCCCAGTTAGACAAGATGGCACATTAGTTAATTCAAAACAAAGGTAAGAGTTTCTAGTGACTCAATCCTTTCTCTTAGAACAACCTTACAGATGGAAACTTCCTTTATAGATGTACATTTATTTTACAATAAACTCAATATAGATAGATTTGAAAAAGGAAGAAGCCTACTTTACCTGAAGGCCTATCTTTTATAAATACTTTATCTAAGATAGCTTTCTTTTTGCCTTTGGGGCAGGATAGTAACTAAGTCCAAAGGTTAGCAGATTTAATTTTTCTTATCAATTAATCACTTAAGCTTTCTATTTGCCTTTTATAAAGAGTCTTTTTTTTTTTTGAGTTGGAATCTCAACAGTGAGAACTCCGTTGCCCAGGCTGAAGTGCAGTGGCACACTCATGGCCACCACAGCCTCAACCTGCTGGGCTCAGGTCATCCTTCCATCTCAGTCTTCCAAGTAGCTGGAACTACAGACATGGACCACCATGCCCAGCTAATTATTTTTTTTATTTATTGTAGAGCTGAGGTCTCGTCAAGTTGCCCAGGGTGCTCTCAAATCCCTGGGCTCAGGTAATCCTCTCACCTCAGCCTTCCAAAACTGTGGGATTATAGGTGTGAGCCACCATGCCTGGCCTAAGGAGTGTTTTTAAAAAAACAATACAAATATTGAAATATTTTTTAGAAGCTTCTGCACATCAAGAGGCATCCTTGGATGAGACTAATTTGGGAGTATTTTCAAATGCACTTCCTAGATTGCAGTGTTGTTGTTTATTTGGAATAATTTCATTGTAATGTTAGACTCTCTTCAGTAAGATTTTGCCTCTTCTATAAGCATTTGCTGCTTCCAGGGCCTAATACTTACACATGTAAATGTAAGCATAGCCAGAAGGTGGAGTATTTAGTTCTTCAGAAATCAAGAATCTCATTTTTGCCTTGAATCTTGGCTTTGGCTCTTAGATCTCCTTGACCAAATTAGTCAATGATTTTTCCTTACCTAAGCATGAAAAAAAAAAGAAAGAAAGAAAAGAAAAGGAAAGGAAAGAAAGAAAGAAAGAAAGAAAGAAAGAAAGAAAGAAAGAAAGAAAGAAAGAAAGAAAAAGAAAAGAGCCGGGCTTGGTGGCTCAGCCTGTAATCCCGTGCCTTTGGGAGGCTGAGATGGGTGGATTGCCTGAGCCTGCGGGTTCGAGACCCGCCTGGGCAGCGAGACTTCATCTCTACAATAAATCAAAAAATCAGCCGGGCATGGTAGC
>NW_007245787.1:150135-172482 GCF_000164805.1 Carlito syrichta | reverse complement strand
GTCTGGGCAACAGAGTGAGACTCCAACTCAAAAAAATAAATAAATAAATAAATAAAATAAAAGAAAGAAAAAATGGGGATAGAACACATAAATCCCCATGAATTTCCAAAAGCCAAAGTTTGCACCCTCCGCAGACTTGCCATTTCTGTTTGACCCAGTCAACATAAGAGGCCTCCAACTGTATCCAAGCCAGTTAATTATTGGATCCAATTTAATCCTGGACCCCATACCAGTTTATGTCATGACTTCCAAACCCAGTTTGGTTCAGAAATTTGCTCAAACAGACTCTGATATCTCAAAACACTAATCTGTGGAGCTTTGGAACCCAACAGAGAACTTAATGGGTACAATAGGCCTGGTGGGTACTTGCTTGGTCCTTTGGTGTTCCTGTGGGTCACTAGAAGTGCTGTTTTGCATCCCACTTCTGACACCATTTGTTAAAAAAAAAAAACAAAAAGACCTTAGACAAATTTAACAGAGTTTAATTAAACAAAGAATGAATTGTGAATTGGGCCACTTCCCAAATCAGAGCAGGCTTAGAGAGACTCCAGCACAGACTTGTGGTAGAAGATTTATGGACAGAAAAAGGAAAGCAATGTACAAAAAAAGGAAATGTGGTACAGAAACAACTGGATCGGTTTCCACTGTGTGTTTGCCTTATTTAAACTCAGTTTGAACAGTTGGCTGCCTTTGATTAACTGAAACTCAGTGATTGGCACAAGAGTAGGTTACAGTCTGTTTATATATCCAGTTAGGTTACAGTTCACTATGTGTGGAGAGACCTTTGGGCTGACTTAAAATATGTAAGGTGGCAGTGTTAGATTTAACTTAATTTAATGTCTTCCAAGTGTGATACGACAGTGAAGGTGGAGAGCAGTTACAAGTATGTAGTTAACTCATTATGGTGGAGTCAATCAGTGTCTAGACTTCCCAGTGTTGTCTTCTGTCCAAGCTGGAATTTACTGAGATGTATGAGAGCCCATGTGGTCTTTAGTATCCCATCCAGAGAGAGCCCTGATGTGTCTTCCTTGTTCCAACCCCAAGGCTCCTTTTAGTCTTCAGGCTCCTTTACCATGTCTGCCTTGCTCTGGACCCCTCTGGGTCATGCTGGGGCATGGTGAACTTGTGAGGCTGTCTTAGGTTCATAGTCCTAGACAGCCTCTGTAGACATCTTGCCCAGAGACCCATGCCTTACCCTTTCCTTGCTTTACTACAGAGTAGCTGACCCATGTCAGCTAGATTCCAAGTTGGGTTTGGTGCTTATGAGACATTTATGAGTGATTAAAGGACCAATAGAAGGGACAGTCTGATGTTTTCCTCTACCTTTCTTTGCATCATCATCAGCTACATTTCCTTTGTGGTCTACTCTCTCTGAACAGACCTGCTGTGGTTCCAGTTTTTCTGGTGGCCCTGGCTCCTTGCTTCAATAACACTCTATCTTCCTATGACCCTTCTGACACAGGGACAGTAGTGGCTTCCTACTGTTGCTGATCTCTAGATTTTGTCTTATCCCATTTGGCTTCTCAGTTTCTCTACTACCCCTGTAGCCAATTTCCTGTTAAAAATTAAATTGTGAATTAAATTCGCAACTTCCTCAATTGTGGATACTCAGAATTGTTTCTGTTTTTCTCATTGACTCTTAACTGATACAGTAATTATCACAGGAAAACTCTGATGTCTTATTGCATTTATAAACCCCATCAGGAAAGGTAGAATGGGTTCCTATGTACTCTTAGATCCCCAAACCTATATGGAGGTTCCAACTTTCCCTCTAGCTGAAGTCTGGGAAGATCTAAAACAGATCCCATATGGGAACTTCCTTGGCACTTCATCCTTTTGCTTCCCTCTGACTCTTCCTTCCCCTCCTCTTGTCTCATCTCCTCTCCTTTCCTCCTGCATCTTCTCCTCTCCCCATTCTCATCTCACCCCTACCCCTCCTCTCTTCACATACTTGTTTCTCTCCTTTTCTTTTGACATAGATTGTTTTTCCAATCTGGGGGTGGAAAAAAATGTTCCAACTGAGTACATGGTTTTTTAAAAATACTACATTCCAAATTTTTCAGGGCTTAGACTTTTGAAGCTGAAATGCCCAAGATTTTGTAAGTAATCTGACACAAGTGATTAGAATGACCAGCTGTTGTCTGAAGGGTCGCAGAGTGACAAGAAGTAGAGGATCAAAGCACACATTATAAAACACATCAAAATATAATTCTGTCAGGCAACACACCACAAGCCTGAAGTGCCTGGTAAATATTTGCTGACCAAATGGAGTAAGGTTAAATGCTCTTTGTTTTTAGAATTTAGGGAAAACTCAGATTTAATTTTTAAAATCCTGTTACATTTTTATCTACTGAGGACAAGTTATAAACTTGGGATACAGCCTCAAGTTTCATTTTCTATTTTTATTTTCTTCTGAAGAATATATATAATTTGAGAGAATTGTAAGTAAACATCTATATTGAAGATTGTGAATTTTTTTCTGCTAAAAGATTGAAAAATAAGTATTCTGGAGGATGTTTTCTTCCTCCAAGTCAGTTAAACTCTGATCTAAAAGGCAAATGATTGATTGACAGTCACAGTGCTGCAACAGCTGTGGAAGCTAACCTCAAACAGTCAGATTAAAATGAGTCAGCCCAGATGTCAAATTGGACAGCTAAACACCAGTCTGGACTGTAGGTCTGATGAAGTGCAAATTTGACTGCAGACTTAACATTTGAGATTTAAACCCTGGAATGTTACAGATGTCACCAAAGATCAAATGTGACCAACCAGTTGTGCTTTTTGGGGGAAAAAAATTGAGTTTTCAGTTAGAATCATACTACTCATTTAGTTAAGGAATATTTATTCTGATTACGTCATGTTCAGTACTGAGGATGATGGAATGAACAAAACAGACATGGTTCCTTCTCCTAGCACTTACACTCTAGAGCAAAGACAGGTGTGGAGCAAGTGGTTGCAAAGCATGATGAGTGTGGGCACCAAAGAGAAGGGAAATTTAACCTGGCTTTGAGATTACGTTCCCAGAGAAGGAGAAGGGTTTTGCTGTGAGCCAAAGAAATAGCCTGCACAAAGGTTTAGAAGTTCAAAAGTGTGGTGACATCAAGAAACCGCACATTTGGGTGTGTCTTGATGGTGAGAAGGGTGGGTGAGAGATGATGTTTGAAAGGCAGGCAGGGGCCAGTCACTGGGGGCCCAGAAGATGTACTGAGGAATTTGATCACTGCCCTTTTGGCCATGGAAGGACATTTAGCATTATCAATTAGAACAATAATATGGTCAGATTTGCTTTCTAAAAGTATCACTCTATCTGCTAGACAGACATGGGAATAATAGATGCATAGTAACCAATTATAAAGTAGTCATCCAGGTGAAAATGTATGAGGGTCTATATTAGAGAGATAGCAGTAGACATGGAGCAAAGTCAGCACATTTGAGAGACACTGAGGAGGAAAAACCAATAGGATATAGAGATAGACTGAGTATGAGGGTCAGGAAGAGAGAGAGGTAATCAAGGATGACACCAGATTTTTGGCTTGAGTATCTGAATAAAGGGTGGTGTCCCTTCCGGAGCTGTCTGTTACACAGTTGGAGGAGCAGGTTTGCTTCAGGTTGGGAAAATGGGTATGTTTAGTTTGAACACCTGCAAGACAGTTTTTTAGAGATGTAGAGGAGTGCATGAAAATAACTGAAATCTACCTCAGAGGTAGAAGAGCTCTTGGGGGTTGTAGAGAGTGAAGGGGCATTGTACTCTGCAAACCATGGAAACTCATGAAGAAGTTACTCAGCAAAGGCAAAAATCCAAATATTTAGAGATTTAGAAAAAAATGCTAAATAGAGAGAGCTAACTTAAGTGGGGGAAGCATAGAGGAGAACACAATTATTTCAAACTTTATATGTTTCTTATAATTTTTTTCTTTTCTTTTTTTTTTGAGTCAGGGTCTCACTCTGTTGCATAGGCTGGAGTGCAGTGGCACAATCACAGCTCACTGCAGCCTCGACCTCCTGGACTTAGATGATCCTTCTGGCTCAAACTCCCAAGTAGCTGGAACTACAGGCGTGTGCTACTACACCTGGCTAATGTTTTCATTTTGTAGAGCCAAGGTCTCATTTTGTTGCCTAGGTTGGTCTCCAACTCCTGGGCTCAAGTAATCCTCCCACCTTTGCCTCCCAAAGTGCTGGGACTACAGGCATGACCCACCATATCCAACCTATTTCTTATGATTTTATTGTCTTCAGTCATTCTTGTTGTTCAAAATAGTGAATAGCTTATTTTATCACCCATGAACAAAAGTTGTTTAGGAAGCTACCTAAAAAGTACATATTAGATAACAAGAAAATATGTCAATTTGCCTCTTCAAAGATAAAAAAAGATAAAGCTTTTAAATGAGGGAAATATCTTACTAATGTGATAATAGTTTAAGGTACCTTTAGAAATTTTTACTCTTCTATAGCTTTTTAAAATGTCAAATTAAATGGGATGTTATTACTTCCCTTCCTATGCCAGAGGGTTATTTGAATATGAATTTACATCCCCATGTGTATCAGAAAATGTTTCCTTCCAGTTAATAGAATGATCATTTACCACAGGATTCACAGTGAGGCCAGTTCAGTCTATTGCTTAAGTTGCCTTAGTCAGTGCCATATTTGTTGTTTAAAGGAAAAATGAGTCAGAGAAATGTTCCAGACAGTGTGCTTAGACAGTGGTTTAAGAAGACTCTTTCATTTGCCCAATCTCCAGAATTTTTAATCATGAGTACTAGACCTGGAGTGCCTGCTATGTAGACAACCCCCTGGTGTCCCCTCAATAGAATGTGTGATCCATGAGAACTGAGACTTTACTTTTGTTCACTGCTGTTTTCTCAGAGCCCTGGGAAGTAGTAGGCACTTGATAAATACTCACTGAATGAAGAAACAAATGCTGGACTCTAGGATTACTAAATGTGAATAAGAACTATTTTCTGTAGCCCAATTTGGAAGGGTAGGTGTGAGTAATTTAAACGTGGTATGGCAGGTGTAGTGACAGAGATGAGTGGGGAATGGGATCTCTTAATACAGCCTGCCCAATATGGAAGCATGCCAATGTATGCTTGTTCAAGGAACTCTGTGTAGCTTAGTCCTGCTAGACTATGCTATAAAAAGAAGGTATCACTGAGGGAATTGCATGCTATGCAAAGAAGCAGCACTTAGTAAGGGAGTCATAGTCATAGTCAGTCTCCCATTTTAGATAGATTCTTTGGGTTATTCTCTGGGGGACAGATTTGCAGGGAGAAGGACTGGAGGCAGGAGACAAGTGGGAGACAGTTCAGTCATTAAAGGAAGAGAAGAGGATTTCTTGAATTATGTCAGAGGCTAGAACTAGTATGGAAAGGACACATTCAAGAATATTTAGTAGGTAAAGCTATAAGAGCTTGATGATTGATTCGTTGTAAGAAATGAGAACCCGAAGGTGGAGTGGAAGGATGAAAAAGAGTCCAAAAATCTGGCTTTGAATAGATGGAAGTCCCAGCTCAGAAAAAGATAGGCAATGTAAGAGAAGTAACAGGCCTTGAGGAAAAGACTGTTTCGGTTTTATCAGACTGAATTAGAATCTGTGAGATACTTAGATGAAAGGACTGGGAGAGAGACAGAGACTGGAGCTGCAGGTGGGGAGTCATGGACATAGAGATGTGATTGTGGCCAAGATCCTCAGGGAGAGAGTGGGGAGTGAGGAGAAATGTACCCCTAGGAAGAACACAGCAGTACAACAATTATTTAAGGAGTGGGAAGAAGAAGATGAATCCACGAAGGAGACTAAAGAAAGAAGGTCAAAACTGCCATAAGAGGACTAGGTGAGTGTAGTCAAGTGTAGCGTGTGAGGGGAATAACAGTGTCTAATAAAATGGAGAAATTAAATCAGAGAAATATCTGAAAGATCGTTGGCTATTTTTAATTTTTTTTTAACTTTAAAGATGTGGAGTACAATTCAGGGTTAGGTATACAAATGTTCATAATGCCGGTATTCTTGAGGAGGTGTGGCCCCCTTCCCCTGGCAGTTTCCTGCCACTGCCAATCCCTTTCTTATAGCATTATGGTCATTGTTCAAGGTCTGCTTCTGAGTGAAAACATGTGGTACTCAGTTCTTTGTTTTGGTGATAGGTCACTCAATATTATAGAATCTAAGTCCATCCAAGTTGCCGTGACGTCATAATTTTGTCCTTCTTTATGGCTGTGTAATATTCCATCTTGTATAGCTATGAATAGACACGTCTCAAAAGAAGACAAACAAGCAGCCAACAGATACATGAAAAAAATGCTTGGCCTCACTAGTCACCAAAGAAATGGAAATTAAAACCACACTGAGACACCACCTCACTCCAGTCAGGATGGCCATCATTAATAACTCAGAAAATGACAGGTGCTGGAGAGGATGCGGTGAAAAAGGAACACTTTTACACTGTGGATGGGAGTGTAAACTAGTACAACCCCTGTGGAAAACAGTGTGATGATTCCTAAAAGATCTAAAACTCGACCTTCCATACGACCCCAGAATCCCTCTACTGGGAATATACCAGGAGGAACTCAAATCACTCTGTGATTATTGCAGTGCTGTTCACAATAGCAAAAACATGGAACCAACTGGGCTGCCCAGCAAAAGAGGACTGGACCGTTTGCTATTAATCAAACAGACTCCTGTCTACCACTCCAGGATTATCTCATGCCCCTTCTCTGCTTATTCTCTTTCCTCTAGCCTCCCTGCTTTCTTTTAGCTCCTCAAACAATCCAAATATTTTTCTACTGCAGGACCTTTATGTATGTTATACATTGCCTGGGATTCCTCCCCTTTCCATCCTTCATATGTCTGGGTAGGTAGATACTGATAATAATGACAACAATTAAAGCATCTTGATATAGCTAATAGTGCCTTTTAATTATTTATTTTATGTTATTTTTCGGAGATAGGCTCCCACTCTGTCACTCAGGCTGGAGTGCAGTGGTGCAAGCATAGCTCACTGTAGCTTCTGGTCTCCAGCGATTCTCCTGAGTTGCTGGGACTACAGGCATGTGCTACCATGCCCAGCTACTTTTTTTTTCTTTTTTCTTTTTTTGTAGAGACAGGCTCTCACTGTTTTGCTCGGGTGGTCTTGAACTGTTGCCCCTTAGAGAGTTCTCCCACCTTGGCCTCTGAAAGCAATGCAATTACAAGTGGGAGCCATTGTCCTCGGTCCCTTTTAATGTTTATGGCCTAATTTTTTAAATTATAAACATCGGTCGGGCTGTCCATAATTATCAGAAGATCAAACTCTTAATCTATATTATTTTGAGGCAATAACATAAGTTTATATTAATGATTTATTATTTCTCTTTTAAAATGTTTTTAAGACCGGGCTCGGTGGCTCAGCCTGTAATCCCAGCACTTTGGGAGGCCGAGGTGAGTAGATTGCCTGAGCCCACGGGTTCGAGACCCGCCTGGACAACTTGGCGAGACCTCATCTCTACAATAAATCAAAAATTAGCCGGGTGTGGTATCGCGCGCCTCTAGTTCCGGCTACTTGGAAGGCAGAGGCAGAAGGTTCGCCGGAGCCCAGCAGGTCAAGGCTGCGGTGGCCGGGAGCGGCCACTGCACTCCAGTCGGGGCGAAGGAGTGAGACTCCAACTCAAAAAAAGAAAGAAAGAAAGGAAGAAAGAAAACAGTAAATCATATGGTAACAGTAATGTCTCTGGATTTTTTTTTTCCAAATACGTGTAATTTCGTTCCTAATGTACTGCACCTTATCTCTGCCACATCCTGCATAATCTCTAGATAGGGGTCCCCAGCCCCTGGGCCACAGACCAGGAGCGATGGGTGGCCTGTTAGGAACCTCGCCACACAGCAGAAGTTGAGCGGCGTGCCAGCGGGGCTCCTCCTTGGGTCAAACCAGTAGCTGCACTGGATTCTCATAGAAGCACGAGCCCTATTGTGAACTGCGCATGCGAGGGATCTGGGTTGAGCGCTCCTCATGACAATCTAACGGCCGATGAGACCTCTCCGCTCTACCTCCCAACCCGAAGAGTGGAAAAATTGTCTTTCACGAAACTGGTTCCTGATGCCAAAAGGGTTGGAGACCGCTGCCCTAGAGGAGTGTTATCTATTTAGATCACCCTACAGTTATTAGTAGCCCTTAGGTTATTGGTAGCCTACAAACTATTTTCAAGTGGAATTACAAAAAAAAAAAAAAATCAATTCTGATTGAATATTGGCACTCTGTTCCTAAGTTAATTTTAACTATACATCTTATAAGCTATCTAGATTCACATATACTTAGGAAAAAAATATATGACTAAACAATATTCTAGAACAGGAAGAAGCCAATGTGAGAACTTGAACAATTGTTGGTATGGTCTAACTATCCCTTATAACTGTCCCTTTTCCTCCTCTCCATCCCCACTATTTCTTAGTTCAAGCACTATTTCTCTTACCTCTGCTGCAGTGTTATTTTCTAGCATAAGCTAAGATAGTCTATCCAGAAAAACAGATACATAGACCAATGGAATCGAATAGAGAAATCAGAAATAAATCCACACATTTACAGTCCACGAATTTTTTTGACAAGGGTGCCACGAATTTTTTTGACAAGAATACACACGTTGGGGAAAGGACATTCTATTCAATAAATACTGCTGGTAAACCTAAGTATCCACATGCAGAAGAATGAAACTAGATTCCTATCTCTTACAATATACAAAAGTCAACTCAAAATGAATTAAAGACTCACATGTGAGTCCCCAAAATATGAAACTACTGGAAGAAATACTTTAGTGTATGAGGCTTCTCATGCTTGTGAGTCCATCCAGTCAGAGTTGGACACATCAGGCAAGTGTCACCAGCCTAATTGTGGAACACATTCTCCATTTAAACAAGAACCCAAAGGGATTTGAATTAAGAGGAGGGCAAAAAAAACCAAAACTGCATAGTGTTTTCCCCCTTATAATACTGTTATTATGGAAAGATATTATATATGTATTTTTGAAGACTTTAAAATGGAAATAAACATTCCTTCCCCCCCCAAAAAAAAGAAGAAGAAATCCTTTAGGACATTGGTCTGGGAAAGGGTTTTTTGAATAGGATCTCAAAAGCACAAGCAACAAAAGCAAAAATAGTCAAATGGTATTACATCAACCTAAAAGAATTCAGTACAGCAAAGGAAGCAATAACAGAGTGAAGAGACCACCTATGGAATGGGAGAAAACATTTACAAACTATGCATCTGACAAAGGGTTAATATCCAGAATATAGAAGGAACTCAAACAACTCAGTGGCAAAAAACAAACAAACAAACAAACAAGAAACAAAAACAAATCAACTAATTTAAAAATGGGCAAACAACCTGAATAGACATTTTTCAAAACAAGACATACAAGTGGCCAACAGGTATATGGAAAAATACTCAACAGCATTAACTATCAGGAAAATGCAAATCAAAACCACAATAAGGTATCACCGCACCCCAGTTAGAATGGCTACATGAAAAAGACAAAAAATGCTGGCAAGGATGTGGAGAAAAGGGAACTCTTATACACTGTTGGTGGGAATAAAAAGTGGTACAACCATTATAGAAAATAGTATGGTGGGTTCTCAGAAAATTAATAATAGAGCTTCCATATGATCCAACAATCCTACTACTGGATATATAACTAAAATTAAATCAGTATGTCAAGGGGATATCTGCACCCCTATGTTGACTGCAGCACTATTTACAATAGTCAAGATGTAGAATCAACATCAGTGTCCACCAACAAATGAATAGATTTTTTAAAAATGTGGTGTATATACACAATGGAAAATTATTTAGCCATAAAAAAAGAATGAAATCTTGTCATTTGTGACAACATGGAACTTAGAAGACATTGTGTTATGTGAAATAATCCAAGCACAGAAAGGCAAATGCTACATGATTTCACACATACGTGGAATCTAAAGAAAGAGGATCTCATAGAAGTAGAGAGTAGAACAGTGGCTACCAGAGGCTGAGGAGGGTGGGGGGAAGGGATGGGTAGAGGTTGGTCAGCCTGTACAAAGTTACAGTTAGATAGAAGGAGTGCATTCTGGTGTTTATTTGTGCAGCAGGGTAACTATAGTTAATGATAATGTGTTGTATTTCAACATAACTAGAAGAAAGGATTTTGCATGCTCTCACTTAAAAGAATTTATAAATATTTGAGGTGATGGGTATGCTGATGACCCTGATTTAATCATAATGCAATGTCTACATGTATTGAAACATCACATTGCATCCCATATATATATACACAGTTATTTTGTGTCAATTAAAACCAAAACTTAAAAAATATCTGAGCCTATCACATCCTTGCTTAATTCCTCAGGGGCTCTACACTGGTTACATGATGCAGTAGGGTGATGGATCAAGCTCTTCCCGAGGTGGCCTTTGTTCATCTCTGCAACCTCACTTCCAGCTGACTCCCACATTTCGTCCTTAGCTCCAGAGACATGGAACTGACTTTCTTATAACTCCTTCAATATGTCATGTTCTTCTTGCTTCCCATCTCAGCAAGTTATTATTCCCTTTGTCTGAACACCCTTTCCCTTACTTGCCCACCTAACAAATTATTGCTTATCTCTTAAGTTTCAGCTGTGGGAAGCTTTTCCGCAATTTCTGGGCAGCTTGGAATCTTTCTCTGTTTCTACTGTGCTTTCTGTATGCCTCTGCTAAAGCAATCAGCGCATTGTATTCTAATATTTGTTCCAAGCCTGTCTCCCTGAAGTACTGTACGCTCCCTGAGGGCAGAGGCTGGATCGTACCATTTTTGGGATGCTTAGCATAATGCCTAGTTCACAAGAGGCACACAAAATGTTTGCTCAGTGTGTGAGTGAATGAATGAATGGACCTAGCATCACTTCCTTTCTCTTAACCAAACACTTAAGGCTTCTTTAAATTCCACATTTTCTCAGCTATGCTTTGAGCTGGAGTGGGAGCACTTACAGCTGTGTGTCTTAATCTGATGCTACACTTGCAAGGGACTACCCATCTGCATGGAACACACATACAAATAAAGCCTGAGTCCAGTAAAACAAAACCTCTAAAGCCGGAAACATGAAAGTCACTTGGGATTCAAGAAATAGGAAGAATGAGAGTTAAAAGAAACAGGGTCGCTCAGAGACAAATGGGTTTGCATCAGATTTTCAAAAAGTACATAAGAAGTCTCCCCAGTTGTGGGGTTTTTTTGGATCTAGTTCTCTTCAGGCCCTTCTCTACAGTCTTATATGAATCTACTGATTCCATCATTAGGAATAATGTTTTCTTCTCACAGAGGTTACAATCCATTGTCTCCTGTCTCCAGCAAAGTGCCTACTAAAAATAATGCAAACAAAAATGACCCGCTTGAGGTTGCCACTTCCCTCAAGGAGAGTCTATGGCAACATAATCCTCCTCTCAATCTCTGTCAGGAGGGAGGCAAGCAGTTTCAAGTTGCTCTACTTCCAGATAATAGAGATGTCAATTTTCCTTCCATTAATGTCACATATAAAGGTCCTATTTCTGTGTAGTGACCAAAACCTGCTTTCCTTTAGACTTGTAGGACAGTAAATTAGGTCAGAGAGGTTGATACATTTTTAAGAGAAATATGATTTTAAAACTCAGGCTAACAATAAGTAGAGATAAACTTAAATAGGAAGACCAGTAGTCCCGGCTACTTGGGAGGCTAAGGTGGGAGGATCCCTGGAGCCCAGGAGTTTGAGACCAGCCTGGGCAACATAGCAAGACCCCATCTCTTTTTAAAAAATAATAATTGAGAAGAAAAGCTACATTATTTTTACAAATTTGTAATTACCGACTAGACTACAAAAGGGAGAATTGCTTGGGAAGTTAAATTTTCAGGAACATTGTATAATACAGCATTATCAGTGATTTTAGAAAGAGGATGTGTTAATTGAGATAATACATATTTCCAAGTATGAGTTTTGTTCTTTATTCCTAAAAGAATGTGGTATATAGCACCAAACAGAGCAAATCTTCCAGAAATAACATATGAAATGTAAACACTGATTCAAACAATTCCAAAGGGAGATATATTCCCTCCAAGAATTCTGAGAGTATGCCAGCAAGATAAGAGAAAATTGAGTTCATGAAACAGATAATTTTATAAATAGACTAATTTGTTCAACAAATATTTACTTGTTGTCAACTGTATATCAGACACTTTGCTAAGTTCTGGAAATACCAAACCAAATGATATAGTCATGATCTCAAGGCCAAGTGACACAACATTACCAATAGTGAGACAATCAGACATATATGCCTCCTAATAAGATGCAACAGCACCTCAGTAGTATTTTTGCAAGGAAAAAAAATGTTCATCTTGAATCTAATAAAGGAACAATCAGACAAATCCAGAACATGGAACATTCTACATAATAACTGGCCTGGGCCCTTCAAAAAATTAATGTCTAAAAGAAAAATTTAAAGAAAAAAAAGGCTAAAGAGACGTGATTAAAAAAAATCAATGTTAGCTGGGCTTGGTGGCTCAGCCTGTAATCCCGCACCTTTGGGAGGCTGAGGTGAGTGGATTGCCTGAGCCCGTGGGTTCGAGACCCACCTTGGCAGCGAGACCTCATCTCTACAGTAAACCAAAAGATCAGCCAGGCGTGGTAGGGCATGCCTGTAATTCCAGCTACTTGGAAGGCTGAGGTGGAAGGATCGCCAGAGCCCAGCAGGTCGAGGCTGCAGTGACCTGGAGCGGCCACTGCACTCTAGTCTGGGTGACAGAGTGAGACTCCAACTCAAAAAAAAAAAAAAAAAATCAATCCATGAAGTCTGACTGGGTCCTGGATACAAAAAAATTGAATATTGACTTTGTATTAGATATTATGGTATTACTGTTAATTTTCTTAGGTATCATAATATTATGTCTATACTATCTATGCATAATACTAGACAGACACATTGGAAAATGTCCTTATTTCTAAGGGGATGCATATAGAATATTTAGGGGCAAAGCATCAAGATATCTGAAACTTATTTTCAAATGGTTCTGGAAAAAAGTATATACATATTATATATGTATTTATACATATTTATTACCTATTTATATAAATATGTGTATGTATAAATATAAAACTATGTTCATACAAACATATGAATAAAATATATATGCTCATATATACACAACAATGAAGCAAATGTGGCAAAATGTTTACAATTGGTAAATTTAGGTGAAAGTTGTATAGATGTTCATTGTACCACTTTGTGAAACTTTCTGTACATTTGGATATTATCAAAATAAAGAGTTGAGGGAAAGATGTTTTATGTGTATGATGGTGATATTCTAAACCAGAAGTAGAATGACTCAGCCATATAGTAAGTACACACACACACACACACACACACACACACACACACACACACACACACACAGCATTCCAGCATTTGGTAACTATTTGGTATTAGTTCATTGCTGTTGTCTATCTACATCAGCTAAACAATTCCAGATGTAAAATTGGAGGCAGGAGAAAGTGTAATGTTCAAGGATTTGCCTACTCTGAAATGTCTTATGTGAACATCATCTGTTCCTGGCAGTGTTCCATCTTCCCTCCCACTACTCCCAGTGACCCCAGACTGAACTACTTCCCAACAACTCACACTTTCCACATAAACCCTGTTCATGCCACTTCCTGAGTCTGAAACACTGTTCTCATTATTTTGCTTGTCAAAATCGTACTTAATCTTTAAGGCTTAATTCGAAATCTCCTTATTCCTTGAAAGTCTTTTCTATACTGCCACTTCTTCTTTCCAACTGGAAGCAATCGTTCCCTGATGTGTGATCCCTATATACCTCTCTTGAAATACATGCCTCATTCCTTCTGGCATTGTAGCCACATGTATACCAACTCATATTTCCTAGAGAGGGCAAGTTCTATTTATCTCTGTTGCATAGGCTGAAGTCCAGATTCCTCAGAATAATGTACAAGACTCTTGTGACTTGGTGCCTGCTTCCTTTGGAGGCTTATGTCTTGATGCTCACCTCAATAAAGCTGATACTGGAGCCATAATTAAGCCAATTTTCCACTAGGGCCCCCAGACCCCAGACCCAATTCTGTGGGCTATGGAGGAGCAAAGTGCTCCCCAGGATTCCTGTGAATTCCTGGTGCCTTACGTTTTCTTGTGGTTTTTTGTTGTGTTTGTGTGTGTGCGTGTGTGCACCCGTGAGTGCATGCACACACACGTGTTTTCTTAATTTATTTTTTGTTTTTTCTTTCAGTTTTTCTTATTCATTCATTCATTCATTCATTCACTTGTTGTTGTGTTCTTATACAACCTGCAAGGCTGGGGACTTTGCCAGGATACCACTAGAGCTGCTTTCCTGTATGCTTCACCTGTTTCCAAAATTTAATCCCTATTTAGGGTTTAGGAGAATTAAACTAAAATCTCCAACAAAGCATTCATGAGTTTGACTGACTTTTGAGGAATTACGTTGCAATAACACTATAATTTTCCTAAAAGATAAGCACCAACCTGACCTTTGCCCCACAGAGGTCCAGTCACTCTGTCTTGCTGGCTCCTCTCTCCTTATTTTTGTCTTGTCTTTCCACTCTAATCTTTCCCTCCCAGAGCTAAAACCTTGGCGCTGGTCAATCCCCAGGACTTTTATTCCATTCAACAAGTTATTAAACAAAACAAAAAAACAGTAACAACAAAATCCCATCGTTTCTTCCTTAAGAGGAATTCTATAACTAACTGGTCAGATAATTTTTAAAATATCCATTATAAATTCATTCATTCCATGCTGTATAGTTCCCTACACATGTCATTCTGTTTCATACGTTAATGCCTTCACACTCTCTGTTCTTTCTGCCTAGAATGTCCTTCCCTCCATAGTTTTCTTGGCAACTTACACTTCTTTATTCATGACTCTTCTTCCCACAGTCTTCTTTAGCCCATGGTAACTGGTACCATCATTCTTCTTCAACACCAACAAGATACACAATATTTACTTTTCACTGGGTTGTAATGGTCCATTGTACAGATATGTTTTCCATGTCAGACCGGGGGCTCCTTGAGTGCAAAAAAACTCCTCATTGACCTTCATACTTCCGGTTTCTATACCAGAGCCTGATCAATGTAATACATCTAAATAAATTTTTATAAAATAATGTGTTAAGAATGAATGCATTTCGCCCAGACCCAAGATTCAAGACTTTCTAAAGGTATAAAGAAAATCTGTAAAATGCAAACACTGCTTGCTTCGGGGAACATTTCCTATTTTGGAGCATTTTTTAACCTCATGGCGCCAAATAGAATATTCATCTACCTAACCTAGCTAGTTCTGATGTTCTTTTGGTCACTAATCTAAAAAGCTTCTGATGAAAAACAAAACAAAACAAAACTATTAAAATGAATCCTGTTAATTGGAATAGTGCATCTCATTAGTTCAGAGAAACTGGCTTCCCATAATCAGAATGAGGCAATTTTTAGTGGAGGCCTCCTCTCCTCCTGCTGGCTCGGTTTGTTGTTGCTCATTTACAAAGTTGTGTTTACTTATAGCAGAAAGGTCTTGTCATAACTTTTCTAACAGGTGCGCATGATAACATCTCTTGCTCTCTGCCTTGCTAATAGATTGATCATCAGGGTCCGAAGCTTGCTAACAAAAATATATGAAAAATGGGCAATATCTGTATTCATCCTGAAATGAAGGATGCTGTAGGAATATTTTCCAATTTTTATTTAGCTCTATATTGATTACATTATTAATTCAATTACAAAACGTTTTTATTGAGATGTTATTCACATGCCATAAAACTTACCAATTTAAAGTGTACAATTCAGGGGTTTTTAATATATTAGTAGAGTGGTATAACTATCACTAAGTCTAATTCCAGAACAATTCATCACCCCAAAAGAAAATTCCTTCTTATTAGCAGTCATTCCCTGTGCCTGTCCCACCCTCCAGACTATCCCAGGCAACCATTAATCTACTTTGTTTTTATATATTTGCCTATTCTGAACTTTTTATATAGATGGAATCATAAAATATGTGGTTTATTGGGTCTGTCTTCTTTACTTAGGATAATGTTTTCAGGGTTCATCTATAGTGTGGCATGCATCAATACTTCTTATTACCAAATAATATTACATTATATGGGTATAACACATTTTCTTTATTCTTTCATCAAGTGATAGACATTTGGGTGATTTCTACCTTTTTCTTTTATCCTTAGTTGACACAATAATTGTACATATTTATGGTATGCAGAGTGATATATCCATACATGTACACAGGAGTGCCAAAACTGTACACACATTTTAAGTATGACATTCACTCAAAAGATGGCATTAATCAAATGAATGCTAGCGTCCCCATGTGTCAGGCAATACAGTCAAGGAAGATGGTGGAAGCTCTGTTGTGTGAACGTCATACTATGCATTGCTACCATAATTTAGTTCAACTTCGAAAATTAATACATAGATAACATCCCTTAAAATGTGTATACATTTTTTGGCACCCCATTATAATGTGTAATGATCAAATAAAGGTAATTTGCATATCTGTCACCTCAAACATTTATCATTTCTTTGTGTTGTGAGCATTCAAAATTCTCTCTTCTAGATTTTAAAAACATACAATAAATTATAGTTTACCATTTCACCCTCTAGTGCAGCAGAACACCTGAACACCTGCAGAACATTCCTCCAATTGAGGGGTAACTTTGTAATCGGTAATCATCCTTTTTCCATCCTGTCTTCCCCCCTACGTTTCCCAGCCTTGAATACCCTCCATTCGACTCTCTACTTTGAGCTCCCACATATCAGTGAGAATATGCGGTATTTATCTTTCTGTTCCTGACTTATTTTGCTTAACGGAATGTCTTCCAGGCTCATCCATGTTGCAGCAAACGAAAGGATTTTATTCTTTTTTGCGGCTGGATCGTACTCTATTGTGTATATATAACATATTTTCTTTATCCATTTGTCTGTTGATAAACATTTAGGTAGATTTCATATCTTTGCTATTGTGAATAGTACTGCAATAAACATGAGAATTCAGGTATTCCTTTCATATACTGATTTACTTTCCTTTGGATAAATACTCAGTAGTGGGATTGCTGTATCATATAGTAGTTCTAATTTTAGAGAAACCTCTTTGCTGTTTTCCATAATGATCATTGTAATAGTTTACGTTCCCAAAGTTGTTTCATTTTTTCTGCATTCTCACCAACATTTATTATTATTTTTATCCTTTTGATAATAGCCATTCTAACTGGGGTGAGATGATATCTCATTGTGGCTTTGATTTATACTTCCCTAATGGTTGGTAATTTTTTAAATACATTTTTTAACCTTTTGTATGTCTTCTTTTGAGAAATGTCTACTCAGTTCTTTTACCCACTTTTAAATCAGATTATTTGTTTTGCTGTTGTTGAGTTACTTGAATTCCTTGTATAATCTGGACATTAGTCCTTTGTTGGATGAATAGTTTACACATGTTTTCTCCCATACTACAGGTTGTCTCTTCATTTTAACCGTTTCCTTTGCTATTTCATTTGATGTAGTCCTGATTGTCTATTTTGTTTTTGTTGTCTATGGTTTTGAAGTCTTAGCCATAAATCTTTGCCTAGATCAATGTCCTGAAGCATTTCCTATATGTTTTCTTCTAATAGTTTTAGGTCTTATGTTCTTTAATACCTTTTGAGTTGATTTGGTGAGAGATAGGGTTCTGTTTCATTCTTCTATAACAAGTTTTCCCAGCACTGTTTATGGAAGAGAGTGTCTTTTTCCCAGTATATGTTTTTGATGCTTCCGTTGAAAATAATTTGACTATAAATACAAGGATTTTATTATGAGTAATGCTCTCATAAACACTTGTGTACAAGTTTTTGGACATATATTACTTGTTTGTTTGTTTGTTTGTTTGTTTGTTTAGAAAGCAGGATTTATTGAGAGGACAGAAAAGCTCCCACAGTGGGAAGGGACCTGAAGGGGTTGCCCGGACATATGTTTTCATTTCTCTTGGGTATAAAGCTAGGAGTAGAATTGTTGGTAATATTATAACTCTATGTTTAACTTTTTGAGGCTGTTTTCCAAAGTGGCAGGTCCATTTTACACTTCCACTAGCAGTATATAACAGTTTGTTCACATCCTTACCAACACCTTTTATTATCTCTCTTTTTAAATTGTAGCCATAATAGATGTATTGTGGTATCTCATCATGCATTATCTAATAGCTAATTATGCTGATCAATTCAATTTTGAGGTCATATGTCCTAATAAATGATTACAGCGATGAGCATGGCATCCATTTTAATATTTTAATTTTTAATGATTTTTAACAAAGTGGTAAAGAGCATATATACAGTTAAATGTGACATTTAACTGTATATATGCTCTTTACCACTTTCATTTACAGCTCATCTTAAAAAATTCTAACTTGACTACATAATAGTAAAATCTAAGTGAACTTCAGAGATGGTTTTATAGGAAAAATTTTCCATAGGATATTAAAATGTACTTGGCTATTATCAATATAAGGCAAAGAGACAAACTTTGCATCTCTTACTTGATATTTTTGTGCCAACAATTTAGTTTCAATTGGGGAAACATTTAAACTCTTCTAATTCTTCTCACATGAATAAAATAGCATCCACATCTGGAACCCAGACCATATGTGACAGCTCCACAGGACTTGGTCATTCTTTGTTTTGAAGTAAGGAGGCAGAAAACATGTGCTCCCAGTAAAAAAAATCCAAAGTCACAATAAAATGAAAAGAACAAGGATGTACAGAATAAAAAGTTTTCCCAGAAGAAACTGAAGAAAAAAAATTCTATGGCACAGAAATAAGTTCAGTATAAATGCAAATGAAAACTTAAAAAAATTAAAAGAATGAATAGAGGAATTTTATTTGGGGTTGATATGCAGAACCATTAAATTAAATTAGAAATCATAAGTAATCCAGTTTTCTTTTTTAATGAAAGGGCCTAATCTGTGTATCAGGAGGAAAAAACAGGATATAAAATTTGCATAACCCATTTTTTATTATAGTCCAAAGTTATATTTAAGAGCAATGAAATATAAACCTGCCCTGCAAATAAAATATAAAAAGGACAAATCTATATGCCATTTCTCGCATTTTCCCTGCCAGCCAGCTCTAGAATCATAGAATGGGGAAAAAATTGCTCTTGTCCACCTGGTTAAGGACGCATATATTATGGAATTATAAAAGTAATGCTATCCTTAATACAAAACAGAGGATGGCATCAGTAAGCCATATTCGTCAGTTCCTCATCTGAGTGTTGCACCAATAAGCTTAGGGGGAAAGTACTGAGAAACAGGACAGCACAATCACACATATAATAAATAATGCAATCTATTTTTTAATTTAAAAAATTTAAAGCTTTTAACCTGAAAAAGAAGTGGTGTATTAGTCAGTCATTATCTATTGCTAGGCCTCTGTATAAAGATATATTCCCTTTCTATTCAAGGGAATTATTATATTAATTATAAAATGAGCTAAATAAGTATGGATGTATTGTATTAATTATTATAAAATGAGCTAAATAAGTGTGGATGTTTAGGTTAGGCATAATTAAGAATTTATTCTTATGCCACAAATAGATTCATTAGCCACATAAAATGTCTTCAGAATAAAGTTGTAAGTTAGATTTGTTTATACTGATTCAGATACTGATTTATCTGGAAACAGGTGGCACGATAATAACTTCCTAAGGAGTTTTCTATTCCTGGGATTCTGGAAATCTTTTTGCTAAAAAAGAGACAATCTGAAAATTTTACTTAATGACATTACCAAACCAAAGTGATCTTATGCTTTGTTAAGTGTAAAGAAATATAAGAAGCTAAATTTTTTAGTTTGCATAAATTTCTTATATTGTTAGTTTGTATATAAATAGTTATTGGAAATACATCCTCTATACTAAACTATAATCACAAAATGATCTTTATATTAAATATTTTTAGGGTTTGAATATGCTTTCCAGACATAAAAAATTGAAGCAACTTTCTCTATCTGAGTGTTATGGAATCACTGATGGAGGAATTCAAGTAAGATAAGATTTTCTGTTAAATACTTAAGATTGAAATAAAGCACAAATTGAAAAAACTTTACAGGTCACAGTAGAAAAAAGAAATAAATTGGAAATGTAACAACACATATGTGATCTTAGTTGAACCAAAGTCAACTTGGGGCTCTTAGTCAGGTCTTCACAACCTCTACAGTCACTTTAGTAACTGAGATTTTTTTTTTTTTGCATTTCTCTGCTTTGACTTTCTCCCTGCCTCACTTCAGATTCATAAGCTAAAAGGGACATTTTACATGAAGAGTGATGAACTACCATAGTAAAATTCTTCTCATATAAAGGAAGTGCTCTGTAGATAGAAATGTTACATGATCTAACCATGAAAGCTGGGGAGTTTGAAAAATTACACCAGCTACTTAACAAGTAGGAACTTAAGTTACTCAAACATACTTGGTAGCATACTTTATGGGAATGGAAAGCATGAGATAAGTAACTGGATAGATAAATTGATTATGTGCTCAATTAATACTTCAAGAACGCATGAAAAAAGTAAATTCCCTAGACTAGATCTTGAGTGATGTGCAGAAAGTCATCAAGTAGATATTGTGGGCAAGCTACAGTGTAATTTTTTGTTGTCACATTAAGTATTTCCTTGTGCTGGTAAAAGAAAAAAAAAGCAAACGCCTGTCATACATATATTGAACAGGAAGGGAACCACTAACTTAGAAACGTGAAAACTCAAATACATTGCAAACTCCAGATAAATTTGTCTTGAAAGTTTGAAACCCTAATCACTCATGAAAACCTGGGGCTAAATTAAGAAAGGAAGGAACGAAGGAGAGATGGAGAGGGAGAGAGCAAGGGAGGGAGAGGGAAAGAGAGAAAGAGAGAGAGAAAGAGAGAGAAGATATGCAAGTGATAGCTGAGAAGTCCACAGAACATGGCAAACTTGAATGTCCCTATGAATTTGAAGTGAACTTTCTAAGAAGTTTTAACATGACTAATAGAAAAGTGTTAAAATCCCATACCAACCACTGGACTGTAGAAGGCTCCAGATCAAGCAATGCTCTAGACCTTAGCATTGGATTCTAGACTTCTGGAGCTGAAAAAAATCTTAAAATCATCTAAACCAACTCCTAATGTTAAGATGAGAAAAATTAAAGCCCCGAGGGCTTAAATGACTGGTCCAAAGTCTTATACTTTCTCAGCAAACGAATTCAAGAATAGTTTTATGAAAATGAAAGGTAGAAATGGAGAATTGCTCTTCTAAATGTTTGATTGACAACAGGATGTCGTGGGAAAGTTTTTTTGAAGTTATTTTTGCTGTGTCTCTTGGGTCTGAACAATGTAATAATATTTAAGGGGAAAATGTAACACCATTAAGATATCTCCTTTAAGAGGCATTAGTGTCATCTAGCAATGTCAATTTCCCTCCATTTCACACTATGGATATTAATGTTCTAACAAGACCCTAAGAAATCTGCCTGGTACTATATTCAATAGCATAAAGAGTTGAAAAGAACAAACACTATTTTTCAAAACAAAGATCCCAGGGAGGACCAGAAACTTCCATATTGGACAAAATTATAACTCTATAATAACAAAATGGGTTACAAGATATTTAGATGTATGTAACCTACTAGAAGAAAAAGCCCAAAGACTCCTCTAAGATTAAAAAATGATTTACCTACCACAATTAATTTACTAGTTAAACATGCACTTACACAAAGTTTTATCCATGAATATGGTATAGTGAAGCTTTCCAAAGGTCTTTGATTAGGTGACAGACCAAAGGTTATTAAAATATAACAGTTAAAATGTTAACATTTCTAATATTGGGTTATATTTTTATATAGTGATCAATTGCATTTCACCAATAACCAGAAATCATTCAGAAATATTGAAACTTGCCATGGTGATGACATAATCTCTTAATATCCATCACTTATTAATTTTTTTAAATGCTCCTTGAGATGAGTGTTGACCAAAGTTTGAAGTTGAATTTCAGGAGATCAGTGATTTTTTTTTTTTTAATGTGTGGGCTCCAGGTATTTTTCTTTTCACTCCTTGGAGCCTAAACATCATACCATTTTAAGGCTCTGATATTTTAGATAAAAATATTTACCCATATGCTAACTACATGACCTCACTTTGCATATCTTTAAAAAAAATTTAATCTTTAAAAAAATTGTATGTTCTTATTTTCAGTGATCTTAAAATTAACTGTTCTACTCAAGTTTGTAAAAAAAAGAAATTTTTATTTTTCATTACTCTTTATTTCTCTCTTCTTCCTGTTTTTGAGTGTGTGTGTGTGTGTGTGTGTGTGTGTGTGTGTGTGTGTGTGTGT